>NC_090271.1:297554859-297649859 GCF_040414725.1 Anabrus simplex
CGAAAAATAAGAACGATATGAAATGTACGTAATTTAGAAAAATAAAATAGTTACAATAAACGGGTCTTTTATGTTTGACTTACTCTCGTATTAAATATAATGGTTCAGAGAGCACCTTGGCATAGCTTTTCATTGATTGCTTACACGGAGAAAGTCGTCCACTATCTCTTCTATTCGTTTCTCTTTGGACGCTTACTGAAAGCTGGAAGTTCTAGCCATTGCTTCGGCCGGTGAGCAGAACGATCATCCACCAGCAATTTCTGACGTACTGTGGATACAGGCGAATAGAGCATGGTTGACTCTATCACTTAGAATTATTTTCTACACAATGTCTCTTCGTGTACAAAGGATGAGGGATAACAGAGAAAAATCACAAGGCGTAGCTGCCCCATAACAAGAGTGCCACATGGAAACAGCATCAAAGTGTATTATAATTCAATGAAATTATTTCATTGAGTAGACTACTTACAGCATGTAATGATCGTATATAATGTACATTCATGCCCCAATCCTCCAGCAGGAAGTTTGGGTATGCTGACAATTGGACCGTGGTCAAACATCAATCATTTACAGTTACTGAGGAAATTTTGGCGACTGATCTGGCAATACTGGCTGATTATTTCAAGAAACGGAGATTCTGCTTAACAGGACAGAATCGGAAGTAAGTTTCTTTGATCTGAGTAACAAGTTCGCAGACAGGGAGCTATCTATTGTTTTAATGGCGTACAGAATGGTTTCCCAAAACTATCTGACACCCCCCCTCCTGAGCATATCACATGTATGTCAACGGACCTCATAGGCACAGGACATAACACAGCATTCAGTAAACAAAAAACAAGATTTTTGTAATTATACCGTGTTTGATTTTATTCGAATTATTTAAGACTAATATTTACTTTAGTTGAAAGTGTAATTTAAATTCATTAACATAAAGATACTTTATACATGCACAGAAATTATAAAAAAGTGTGTCACTTGGCTAATAATTACAACAGTCTGGATCTTAAAATGTACTTGAAAAAATTCACTTGTTGCGTTTGTTGGGACAATGGGACGGATTTCCAAAGACCAAGCGTTTTTCAAGCGCAGTCACTCGAACCGGGGATCAGCCTCTACATTAGCTCTGTTTCTGCACTTCGTTTTCATTTGTGTCAGAGCAGAAAAGGTGCACTCACACGGGTATTTTGCCATGAAAGGCATTAAACGCAGTATTTCCTTTCCATAAATTGTCGTTTATGGAGTGATGTTATGGATCCAAACGTCGATCTGAGACGTGGTTGTGTGATACATTCATGGAACATTCTGGAGCTAAACATGCAACTCAATCTGATTCTCCACCCACATCATCAATTTATTTTTCACTTTTTCTCTGCCAAGTTACTTCGGCTCGTTGGATCTTCCTCAAGGAGGACAGTTCATGTTCAGTTTCAAAGCAGGGATTTGTGATCCACAAGAGTTTCTCAATCAGAGGTGGTAAACATGGCCTGAGTATGGATGCTAGCCATTGAAAGTGTCTCACAAATACAATACCTTCACTGCCTTAAAATATTTCTTTTTTTCCGCTGGTAACTAGTACTGTCTCTCGGCCAAGTTAACAGTTACATACGCTATATGTGTGTTATACAACAGTGAAGACATAATTAATAAATTTAGTATAATGTTCTATAATCTCTGTGTGTACAATAACATCTCCCTCTGTAAGTATTTACTAATTACATTATTATCGCGGACCCCCTACTTTTCCGTCGCCCCCCCCCAGCAGAGGTTCGTGGACCACAGATTAGGAATGGCTGGCGTACAATTTCACCACAATAAATACCCTAAATATTTGGATGTGACATTGGACAGACTCTTGACCTACCATCAACACTTTTCCCAGCTAAACTAGGTGTAAGAAACAACATGCTGTGTAAACTTACGGCCACTTCATGGGGCGCTCAAGCAAATGTTCTCCGGACGACTGCACTCCATGGCTGAATACTGTGCGTCAGCTTGTCTCAACAGCTGTCATGTTAAGAATATTGACGTCCAGATTATGAGACTGATATCTAGGATCATTAAATTCACCTCAGTTTACTGGTTACCGACTCTCTGTGATATTTCTTTTCCACATATTAGGAGACATAAGAGCTTAATCCGAGAATATACAAAAAAACTGTGTCCAACCCACAGTTACCAATCAGTGCTGATATTTCGATCATATGATTACATCACCGAACAGTTTCAAGAAAACCACCAATACCAGCAGGATTGATTCACTCAGTAAATAATTTCAAGCTTCAACAGAAATAGAATGTAGAATGATCCACCAAGGCACCTCCACAATTGCAACGAGTAAACCAGCATAATAACATCCCCCCGGGATTCCAGCTACCCATCAGTTATCGACCCTATTAAACCGGATACGCATTGCTGTGCTGCCTTGGCATGTAAATGGGGTTAGAAACCATCAGCTGCCTTCGACTGTAGTAGTGATAGTCAGACAATCTACCGCATCACCTTTGAGTATCCTACCAGGTTTTACCCAGGCGAGAGACAAGATTTTATTGATGCGACATCTAATGCAGTTGAATGGCTCAAGAATATGGACTGTAATTTATAAAGTCTGCTGGAAAGTGTCCCACATGAACTTGTTTCTCTATTCTTCGTTTATTCCAGATTCCTATTAGCTTCATGTAAGTCATACGCTAAATAATAAAATATATATTCAGTTCCTAAACTCTGCTCTTGTGCTACTATCCTGAAAAGAAACATTTTATTTTTCCTTAAAAATACCCAATGGACATCTAAATCATTTGCTATCAGAACGGTCTAGAGGAAACTGAATGTAGACACCTGTGGAAGTGAACTCAATATTGTAATCCTGAGACCTGTCTGTATCGATGTGGCCTAAAACAAATTGTAATAATTCCACAGCGCAAATTATTCTAACTAATCAGATTTTAGTGAATAATTTATTGTACAATAAGCTAGAAATTTTACGCTGAATAATATGTATTGTTAATAAATATTTGTTCAGGAAGAAGAAATGGATCAATTCCAGAGTACAGTCAATGAAATGCATAAATACAATCGTACTTCAATTTCTCTAAAACAATTGATTCATGTCATTTTGTTCACAATCAACCGCTGAATAACGTAGCATTTTAATTCACAAATTAGAGTGTCATTCATGGAATAAAAGAGGGGTTATTGTGTAATAATCCTGTTACAGGTCAATTTCACGCTCCATCGGAGGGGATAAATACTTGTTATAACTAACGACTTGCTCCCGAGACCATCAACAATAGCTGGTGGAAAATGACGAAGTAATTTCAGCACTCAATATTTTACCGTGGTTGATCGAGTACTAATGTATAAAGCAAGATCCCGTCGAAAAAAGTCATTTGAGACCTTAAAATAACTACGTATATTGGATCATAGATTAGAAGGATAAGACTGATAGTGTGTTTTAACTATCCTGGCAAAATTAGGAATGTATTCCCTCTGTTACACATAACCAGTCTTAACGTAATACGCTATGTGAAAATTACATTTAAATAATAATAAGGAAAGAGATATAACAATAATAAGAATACTGTTGTTATTGAAATAATAGAACGAGTGATATTATAAGAGATCCATTTAAAATATACACACGTTTCAAATGTATCTTTAGAATATTAAATTACTCATGATATATGTTAGAAATGCTAAAACAACTTAACTGGAGAAATAACTGTACCATTTGAAAGACCATACGCATTTAGAGAAGATTCAATATTATTGCCTTCAATATAGAGTTGAATAGAAGCAGAATCAATGAAGAAAGTAAAGAGGAATAAAACCTGATGTGCCCATAATCTTGTTTCTTTTATCAGTTGATTAAGTCTAGTCAAACCTTGCCTACTTTCAACTTTGCTGATAGAATGCCTTTCCGTTCTAGGAATATTTCAACCTTTGGCTCAGCCTGTCACCGTCTAGTGCAATTAGATCAAAATAACGCCTGTCCTTTACCCTATATCAAGATATATTAACAATTTGTACTGGTCATTTTGTTGACATAAGAGCAGTTTGTTCAGCAGGTAGACTTCCAATGGAACTTGTTTGTGCTGCTGATATTTTTATTAATTTTTAGCTCTATACGGCTATGTCAATAACATGGTTTCAACATTTTACGAACGTTTCTTTAAACATATCGTGTATTTTTTACTGACGTGTTCGGCGTTCCCAATCGTATTTTAATGTGTATCCTTCTATCCTTGTCTTTTACCACTTTTATCTTGTACACTTTCGGATAAAGATGTCCACAAATATGGACGAAACATGTTCCGACACTTGTTAATGTTGACTTAGTTAAAACATAATATTAGTATTGTAAAGGTGGCGTATTTGATTGAGAACCTCATAAGAATATTCTAAGGACAATACAGGCATTACAATGAAATTCATTTTATGCAATGACGAAAACCGTTCATGAAAGGAAGAGGCACAGTCTATCCCCTTCTACCGCATTCAGATCAAAAATTCCGCCTATCTATTACCCTACATAAATAAATATTAGCAACTTGTATTGGTCATTTTGTTGACATAAGAAGAGTTTGTTCAGCAGCTAGACTTCTAATGGAACTTTTGTGTGCTGCTGACATGATCGAAGAGAAAGGAGGAAGAGGAGTTACAATTCATTCATCTTTTCATAATATTTATAAGGAGACACGTTTAAAAGCCGACCTGCTAGACACGTCTCCTAATCTACTGGTAGGAGATTCAATTGTTGGACTGCAGTTGTAACTTTTTGATGATAATAATAAATAAAATAATAAATATAAATAAATAAAATTACTCAAAACCTTAATAAAATTAATAAGCATAATTAACCGAAATGTCCGTAGTATGGGCGCCAGAGTTCACCAGAATGGATCCCTCGAATTTAGATAAGAGCATGATAAACTGTATATCCCAAGGCGTGTACATAATGATGCGTACTGGTACATCTGCTGCAGGCCTTACCTAACCTCCTGAAAACGACTAATTAGGTAGGAACTGCACCTAGGTTCATCAATAACACTGATTCTAAAATAGCTAACTATATTCTTAACAAATTCCGTGCATGAGCACCTCATCAACATACAACATTATACATATAATACACACATAAAATATTGCTGGAAGACTCCGTATTTACAACAACAACAACAACAATAATAATGAAAATCGTGGGAAAACGAAAGCGAGAACTAAGCTACCATTTGTAGATAGTCCGATGAACAATGTACATGTATGAAGATAAATACCCTTCACTGTCTCTATATCAATTCGACTTACCGATTCTCATAATCGGCAGTTATCACATCACACAGATACTGTACGTTGTACTACTGTGTTCACATATTTTAACACTTGTTGTAAAGATATATACACACGTCTGTCGATCCTCAACATATAAATTTATGGAAAGTCTGAGATAGCTTTCACCAACATATAATGCTAGGCCGCCACAAGTGCTACAATACCTAATGCGCAAGCACTCTCCACAATCAGCCACTTTCCACGAACATAACAAGACTACGCTCCACGAACGTTTGAAGTCCAGTCCATTGCAGCCGTGTCATTCCAGTACCGTGTATCAGCACCACTTCCTTCCCGTACAGTGCGTCAGTTGTAGTTGTAGTTATCTTCCTTCTCGTTCCTTTACCTTCACCTTTACAATCACCCTTACAATGTCTCTGGTTGCCGCCGTATGATCAACCTTTATAGACATCAACATCCCCCTCCTCTCAGATGATACCTCTGGATTGGTGCTTGCCAGCCAATCATGGGTGAACCTCTTGTCAAGACGAAGCCCTGAACTACTACTTCCTCCCAAGACAATAACAAACTCTGGGGTATATTCCATGAATCACCAAACTTTCCTAATACAACAACAAGCTCATCTCATCAGGCTGGGATATATATATGACTCATGAATTTCCCGACACAAGTACATCACAACAAACACTGGGGCAGCCATATGACTCATTCAAATTACCAGAGTTATTAAAGCAATGTTTTCCCACTCGTGTAAAACAAATTACTCATACCTACATATGTGGATATCTTCCAGCTTACCAATATAAATGGCAAAATATACAAATGTAATACTGATAATAATAATGATAATAATAATAATAATAATAATAATAATAATAATAATAAATCGAATACTGACAATAATATCTCCAACTTCTACATATAATTCGGGGGGTGTGATATATGTACTATCACACAGTAATGGTAAATGGTTTAGTGTAGGTTGTGCTTCGTCAAATATTAACGAAGACTTTTTACCTTTTCACTACACCGTATAGGAGTGTCATTTATGGAAAACTATGATAATGATGTAGCATATACAGCATGTTAGACCTTAGATTTATTCAGAAACCTCAGTAGATCGGGGAAATTAAGACCACATTACATGAACAGACTACTCTTTACAATAAAGACCAATAAGGACAGACAGAAATTAATGTGATACCATTAATTATAGTTGTTTGAGACACAGCTCTCCAATTCATAGAAACGTTTTGGATATAGTTCAATTTGGAAATATCAGCAATGCTAACTCATTGTTAGTTTTATGAGGTTCAATTTCATTTTTATAAATTCCACTCATTCACTTAACTTTTTATAGTAGCAGTGTAGATAGCACAATAATAATTGTTGCATTAATAATTATACTCGTTTATATATATTTCGTATGCCCTTGCTAGTGAGATGTAGTGTTTACAGTGCATTGTGTCTTCTGGTATGGGCTAGAATAAATTTGTTACTTTCATTGACCTGTCTCAGTCTCATCCTTTGCTTTGACAATATGAAAGTGACTGTGGTATGAGCGATGCTAGTAATACCATTCCTTATGCAGCCAGTCCCTGTTATGAATGGTATGAAAATATCTCTCATAGGGTCATTTGGTGCGTGTATTTCAGTTGGCTTGGAAGTCTGATATGTCAGCAACTTCTGGCTCTGTGAGGAAAGCAACGGGATACTACCTCACACCTCATTTCCCTAGTACAGCTCTTCAGTGATGCCTAGGCCATCTATGATAGCTGTAGGCATAGCTGTGGAGGATCAAACCAGCTTTCTGACTGAATATCCTACATGCATACACATACATATATTTCTTATCAGATTTATTCATTTACTCTAGTCCGAAGCACACAATAGAATTTTTTTTTTGTTTTTACTTAACAATTTAGTAACAATGAAACAGAAGAAATTTATACACATATATACCAAAATGGTATTAAATAGTCTTTGCCCAGAAACGAGCAACTAGGAATGCATTTGCTTGTGCCTTGACTAAATCCTGCTCACTGCAAGAATCAGGGCAATGCGAGCACTGACACAAATTCTCTCTCCGCATTCACATAGAGGAGATACATCCAAATTTCCCCATTTCATTAGGTTGTCCTTAGACTTTCCAAAACCTGTCCTTTATCTGTTCAGCGATCTCCATGTGATCCAATCCAATTGTGTCCGGTACAAGAAAGGAGCCTCCACGAAGACTGCTATTATACAATTACAATACGATGAGTAGCTTCAGGCATACCCTGGGCAACGTCAGACTATATTACGAAGTGTGTTGACAGCAGATCCTTTCAAATCCAGAAGCATTTGTAGAGATTATCAATTCTCGTATCAGATTAAAACAGTCGACCCTGAACCAGCGGAAAAGCGCCACAAAGGAGGTACATCATTGCTAGGCAATGAAAACCTCGTGATTCCACTCGCAAGTAAACAACGTTTCTCAATCAATCAATCAATCAATCAATCAATCAATCAATCAATCAATCAATCAATCAATCAATCAATCAATTCTGATCTGCATTTAGGGCAGTCGCCCAGGTGGCAGATTCCCTATCTATTATTTTCCTAAATGATTTCAAAAAAATTGGAAATTTATTGAAAGTCTCCCTTGGTAAGTTATTCCAATCTCTACTTAGCGGTCTATCTCTCACAGATCAGTCATACCAGTATCTCAGTCTGATACCTCTGAGCTAACACTGATACACTACACACACTGTTACTCGCGCCTTAATGCAGTTCACGAAATAAATCCACTCAGCAACTTACCGGCCGCACATTCCATAGTGTACGCACGCGCAACACAGTTGTACAAGTTTGTACGCGGTACATAATTCACGCACACACACACACACACACACACATGGCTGTCTTTTTCCGTCATCCCTCGTCGCTCAACTGCACTGCAGCACTCTGATACGGTATTCAGCAGTACAAACATCTCACAACACTGTCCTCGGCTGCCCTCGACTAAATCCGCATCGCTCACTGACTGCGCTCAAACTGAACCGCTGGAACTCGTCTGTCATGCCTTTTGTGGGGAGGCTAGCCTTTCCATATGCTCCACGAAAGGTTAAACCCCTGGTTCTCTAGGGAAAATGAAGGCTCCAGTTACATATTCTGGTTGTTTCAAGTGCCAGAAGAAAGGACCGAAATGAGGCCACCTCCTTAAATTATAAACCATAATCCATTTCACAAACAGTATTTGGAATTTTGGTGTTCTTGCAATTCTAAGTCAACGCTCTATTATTTCTAATGCAGTTTCAAAAAACCGTTCCTCCTCTACCCTCGGCGGTATTAGATCTATTGGACTATTTCACTAAAAAATAAATTACTTTAAAAAATATGTTGGACTAGCCCTATTATGTAAGCCTGTCTTGGATAGTAAAAATTAGCGTGAAAAATGTAATTGTAAATTTGAAATGAATAAGCTGATATATCTTAGGAACAAAAGTTTCACTTCCCATGTTACGTACATGTCAACTGTATAGAATCGTAACAGGAATTACGAAATGTCTTCATGAACCATATTGAGTGTAGTCGTAGATGGGGGTTGTAATTTGACGTTTTATGGATCTGAGAACTCCATAGGCCTATAGCTATCCATGGGTAAACATTGGAGTGGAAATTCATATATTCATCCAAAATCTATGTAATGTTTTGGTAAAGTTTGTCCACGAGCCATGTTGCCTGTTACACCGAACGCTAAATTGAGAAGAAATTGCCTCCGCTTAAGAATCAATGGCATGTCATCATTTCCAAACCTATTGTTGACATAAAACACGTTCTTCCTGAAGCTGAAGGTGTCTAGTTTTACCACACTCAAACTCGTCCCGCCATTTATATGTAGCCTTCTGATTTCTTCCCTAAGTCCATGAGCTACCTTTTGTCGCAACTCCTTTCAATATTTTAATAAACACAAATAATAATACTGAATCCTTATGTTTACTGTGTAGAAACTTGATCAATGACAGACAGAAACCGGTAAATAATATTGTAGCCCAACCAATATGGCACTCACGCGTGCCCGTTGGCTTCAGTTTTGGCAAATATCAACGAAGGTAACTTTAAGGATTAATCATTTTAACAGTATTAGTCAATGTAACATACGACTTCACTCCTTTAAGATAGATCGACAATCAAAGTCAATATCAGAACGTCAGTTGGACTACACCATCTCTACGAAGTTTCATTTCACGAGATTAATTTGGCAAATATCAACGAAAGTAAAATTTAGTTTTAATCATTTTAACAATATTAACTTATGTGACTTTCTTCATACCTCTAAATTACGCTAAATCGGCTATACAAATATTTTATTTTCTATATAGGAGTAGGCATTTCTACCGCAAAAACTTAGGTTGCCAACGCCACGTGGCGAGCTATGAAACTATTCCGATTACAGTGCATGGACCCGATTGTCAAGGCCGGTAAGGAGCTAGCTAGAGCGACACATCAAGTCGGCCGTGGCTCTCCTAATGTCCTGTCGTTCACAGATCTAATCAGGGTTGACAGATCACCGGTATGAATACGAGTATCTTTGGCTCCATATCAACACTCTATATGAAGGATGGGATCGCTAATCGCTTTATACTATATCTTTCATTCTGGTGGTTCTGCAGCTCCGCAGATCGTATTATGGAGCCGCGCCTTATCCTTTGTATACGTCCAATAAATATATCCTAGGTTATAATTGTAACAAAGCGAAATCATTCCATCTCTGCTTAGTATTCCTGCTGTGACGCAAGTAGGTCTTCAGTAACCCATTATTCAGAAACAGTGGAAATCACGTGACAGGTCTATCACGTTTGTGAAAGAGAAGTGCGAGCTCTCTAGTGAGACTGCTGCACGGTGTGTGACGACAGGAAGATAAATGATGCTTCGAGAAGGAAATAATTTACAATACAACACTGAAATATGTTGTGTTGTACGGTATTGCTCTAAATCAACTCCCACGGAACTGCACTTACAGAGAACACATTTCACCTTTAGTTCTAAATCTGTTTCTTGCACAAGTACCAACGCTTCCTTTACAGTTAATGAAAAGCGAGGATATGCCCTGTATCGGGCGCGAAAAATATTAGTGGTAGTCTGTCACTGCTTTAACGGTCAAAGGGTTTTCAGGTTTTAGCAGACTTTCTTTCTTTCTTAATCTGTTTACCCTCCAGGGTCGCACTTTCCTTCGGACTCAGCGAGGGACCCCACATCTACCGGGGGATACAACTGGGGAGGATGACGAGTACCTCACCCAGTCGGCCTCACGTGCTATGCTGAACAGGGGCCTTGTGGAGGGATGGGAAGATTGGAAAGGACAAGCAAGGAAGAGAGAAGGAAGCAACCGTGGCCTTAAGTTAGGTACCATCCAGGCATTTGCCTGGAGGAAAATCACGGAAAACCACTTCAAGGTTGGCTGAGGTGGAAATTGAACCCACCTCTACTCAGTTGACCTCCCTAGGCTGAGTGGACCTCGTTCCATTCCTCGAACCACTTTTCAAATTTCGTGTCGGAGCCAAGAATCGAACGCCGACCTCCTGGGGTGACAGCTAATCACACTAACCACTACACCACAGAGGCGGACTTAAGCAGACTTACTTATTAAAAATAACAGACAACCCACCGTTCAGCGTTCCTCATCGTACGTTCTTCATCACCAGATGTTTCATTGCAGGCTTGTGGCAAGTCATACTTCCATATGTCTGTAGTCCAACTCGTTGGCTGAATTGTCAGCGTACTGGCCTTCGGTTCAGAGGGTCCCGGCTTCGTTTCCCTGCCGGGTCGGGGATTTTAACCTTCGTTGGTTAATTCCAATGGCTCGGGGGCTGAGTGCTTGTGTTGTCCTCAACATCCCTGAAATTCACACATAACACTATCCTCCACCACAATAACATGCAGTTACATACACTTGACAGATGCCGCCCATCTTCATCGGAGGGTCTGCCGAACAAGGGCTGCAAGCAGCTAGAAATAGCCACACAAAATTAATTAATTAATTAATTAATTAATTAATTAATTATATATGTCTGTACACATTTTATGTTATGTGACTCCCTTTTAGACTGATCACGGCCGACTGTATCCCTCGCTGCGCTCTGATTATGATGGTTCCGTCAGCTTCCGCTTCGAACACTAGCGCTCTACCGCGTCCGGTGAGCCATCTGGTGACGAATGAACGTACCACTTCCTCTTCTGTTATAACATCTAAATTCAAACCTCATTGTTTGTGAAGCCTTTCTCGTGAACAGTTGAGATTTTCTTCTGAAGACGCAGAGCAAAGTTTTCTGCGAAGCGTAAAGAATTTCACCTTTATTTTCTTGGCACGACATACGCCCAAAAGCCTATATCATATCCATAAGTACGGGCCGTGAAAGCATCAATGGCAAATATTGCGTTGATGAATATTGAATTTTCACGACTGCATTGTAATCGAAATCGACTTTATCGCGTTATGGAGATTGGTGTAGCACGAGAGTTGTCGCACGGCCAGAGATGATAAGAAGAATTTTAAACAAACGTGACACACTTACGAAGATGATCCCAAGGCAGGACGTGCTAAGGTGTAGAAGTAACCTGAGCCCACCGAGGGTTGGCGGATTAAACACTAAATAAATTACCACTGACTAAGAATAGTAATAGCAGATTTGAGTTAAATATGATCTTTAATGGACAGGAAAGAAAACTAACTGCCAGAAAACAAATTATAAATCCCGAATGTAAGCTACAGAAAAGATTAAATTTGATGAAGAAACATGAGACATTAAATTTTACCCAAATTAAAATTAATTGAAACTGCTTTCACAATTCAATTCCCAGAATAAATCAGATATCTGTTATGAAATAAAATGAGGAAACGTAATACTTCATGTAAGTCTTAACTGCAATATCTTCCTTTAGTTACAATATGATAGCGGAGCAGAAAATTGTTTCTCCATGACTACTTCAAATGTCATCTAACAGAATTCAGAGATAAGTCAGTCACAGATTCTTAAGTTCCACCAAAAACAAATAGAGAACGCATAATCAAGAATTAAACATTAATGTGAAATTAACTACGAAGAATCACCAAGGTGAATTATCTTCCAGATTAAAATATTAATACATTAGAACACCGAGAATCACAGAAATACGAAGGCACGTATACTGTCCCACATTCAACACCAAGAATAAAACCCAATCATCATTCAATTAACAAACGTCAGTTCTCAACCAGAAACAGTTGCATCAGACGTCAAATGTCAAAACATAACACAACATACACCCACCTATTAGTTGTGAATGTAACCATAGCAGCGGGTCACATGACCAAAGAAAGAAAAATGGCAGCCAGCCATAAAGATAGTCCAAAAAGGATAGAACTAGGCATTGAAAAAAGCAATTTTCTGCTCGTACATCACCTACTTCCACACAATAATTCGGATAGTAAGATATTGAGGGTTTTCCCAGTTGAATTAACCCAAAGTAAAATTTTTAAAATATTATGACGCACATTCATAAATATAGTAGTTAGAGAGACGTACTTGTCATTACAATATCTTTCAATACTTACATAAATTTTCGTTTAAAGAAAACGTTTTCAGAGTGATTAATGACCTACCCGTAAAATCATTCTAGGAATAATTACATTAAAGCCCCACCAAATACTGATAACTAATTCACTATAGAGATAACCTGAAGTACATCTCTTCTGTTAACCGAAATTCTCACTCACAGTGGTAGTTAAATATTACGTAGCTCAATTTAGATGAAGATGTACCGAACGACACAGGACAGTTCAATCAATGTTACTGCTTACCACTTCCATGCACATCCGGGGTCAAGAAGGTCAGAGGTGCTACTTACAGTTTCAAAATATGCCAGATAAACAAATCAAAAGATGTTTGGTGGCTATCGCCTCATGACGATACACTTATCCTGGGTCAAGAGGAAACATCCTTTTTTCTTCCTGTGCTCAGAATATAATCCTAAGGTCCAGCACCAAAAGCAAGAACTGTCTTCTTCTACCTTCTATTCAGAATAACAGATGACGATAAAAATTTTGTCGTTACGTACGGAAACAATCAAGTACAAGTTGAGTTCAGTACATGCTACAAGGTGGCAGCACAATACAGGTTCCCAATTTCACTGAAGGCTAGCGCTCGCGTGAATAATCCATACTACTACAAGGAGCTTACATGATGATGTAATTTCACTGGCATTTCGACGAAGGCAAGGAAGCTTATTAAGTTACGATAATCTGCCTTGATACAATGTTGCAATTGATGATGCTTGATGCTTGTTGTTTAGAGGGGCCTAACATCTAGGTCATCGGCCCAATGTTGCAATTAGTTAGGTGGTTAGATACCTTTAAACATTTCAAATTCCGCCAGACTTTCAACCTATTAGGTCGTGTTATACGTACATAGTATATGTTGAAGAGTTGTTAGGTACAGAAAAATGGCTAACCAGACACGAATTGGATTCGAACCCACAACCTCCCAATTTCAGGTCGGTTGGACTACCGATTGTGCTACGGTGGCCGGGGTCACATTTGTTCTGTGTAAAGTTTCTAAAGGTAATCATGAACCCGTGTTACTGCCATACTAAAGCTGAACTTCCCATCATGTACGCAGAGTAATTAAAATTATTTATATCTGCAGACCTGTCAACCAAAAGAAGCTCAAATGGGGGAGGTTTTGTCAACCTGGAAGGGGAAAATTTGCGAGAGATTACGTTAGATGTGAAAAACATACAACACGGACGATTATTAACACACATGTACTATAAAAAACAAATGCAGTGTACAGTCAAAAGTAATTTAATCTTTCGGAATGGGCCCTATTTGAAAAATTAAACTGATTTAACTGCTTTGAAAGTTACTGAAAATTTTTAGGAGTTTGATCAGGTACAAAAATGAGAACAAACCGTTTATATTCTGACAGATATTGCCTATATAACATAAAAATTGTACAGCATATATAATTTCTCCACATTGACGCCAGTACAAGAAGAGGTTATGGCACATAATACTAAAATATGTAACTTCTGTCGACCGGAACGAGAGATGAAACTGGTTGCCCAACTTAACCATTGGCGAACAATTCAAAATGTTACACTGACCTCGCGTTATAATGCACGCAAACTTCCCTTACTCCTTCAATCAATCATCAATCACTACTGATCTGCATTTAGGGCAGTCGCCCAGGTGGGAGATTTCCTATCTGTTATTTCCCTAGTCTTTTCTTAAATGATCGAAAAGAAATTGGAAAATTATTGAACATCTCCCTTGGTAAGTTATTCCAATTCCTAACTCCCCATCCTATAAACGAATATTTGCCCCAGTTTGTCCCCTTGAATTCCAACTTTATCTTCATATTGTGATCTTTCCTACTTTTAAAGACACCACTCAAACTTATTCGCGTACTGATGTCCTTCCACGCCATCTCTCCACTGACAGCTCGGAACATACCATTTAATCGAGCAGCTCGTCTCCTTTCTCCCAAGTCTTCCCAGCCCAAACTTTGCAACATTTTTGTAACGCTACTCTTTTGTCGGAAATCTCCCAGAAAAAAGTCGAGCTGCTTTTCTTTGGATTTTTTCCAGTTCTTGAATCAATTAATCCTGGTGATGGTCTTATACACTGGAACCATACTCTAGTAGGGGTCTTACCAGAGAATTTTATTATGCCCTCTCCTTTACATCCTTATTACAACCCCTAAATACCCTCATAACCATGTGCAGAGATCTGTACCCTTTGTTAACAATCATATTTATGTGATTACCCCAATGAAGGTCTTTTCTTATATTAACACCTAGGTACTTACAATGATCCCCAAATGCATGCCAATACTTTAGCAAAGTGATGAGAAGCGTTTAGGGCAATTTATTAAAAATGTTATCATTTTTAATGTTAATGTTATCGAAAAGCCTTCCTTCACTGACGAAGTGCAGATATACCTCCTTTGATCAGATAACCAATAGTTCTCTATGATAATCTGCTCCTACATTTCAGTTCCATTTTGTGCCCGGGAACTTACAATATTCTTCATCAGATCATATCCTGTGTTAGGAAGAGTACCGAAAAAGTAAATTCGTGGGCTCCAAAGCAAAGAGATAATTTACGTTTTCTAATATCAATTATTCCTCTTTCTTTTGGAGACACCGTTCTGGATGTTTGTAAACATCATATTTCACATTATCCAGCATCGATCATTATTCTGCAACGATTGAAATTACGAATGATACTCAACTCCTTTTTGAACAGCTGAATAATAATAATAATAATAATAATAATAATAATAATAATAATAATAATAATAATAATAATAATATTCTCAAAATACAAAGAGGAGCTAACTAACCATTAACTTACAAGTCTACAAGTGAAGTTCATTCCACAAAAGAAATAGAAAGGATTCTTCAAAGATCGCCGTGTATAAAATTGAAGAATTAAAATATAATCAACAACTACTGGGGAAATACAAAAAATACAATAGGAGAAAAGTGGAAAATCAGCTTGAATTGATATGATTTCCGGGCAGATATTAAAGGCAAAGAGTTTGGATATTTATATGAAGTATTTATTTGATTGATATTTTCATGGATCAGCTACACCAAATGAAGGGTGTGTTACTATAATAGCCCCAGTGTACGAAGAAAAGTGTGATAAATATAAATCGGAATATTACAGGCATGTCGGCTAGATATATTGCACCCGCCCTCTACCCATATAGGTCTCCAGTGATATGTATGCAGGATCGTAAAATGAGCTTTAATCGCCTGGGCATAATAAGAGCAGTATATATTCAAACTTAGCGGCTTAAAGTGTAGGATAATACGAGTGTCATCTAATTAAAAACGAATGATAAAATTATTTAAAATTTGTACATAAAAGGGGTTTATTAGACACCTGATGATGGTGGAAAATGACGCAAGTATACATGGCGAGTACATAATCGAATTTCTCAAAAATTAATCCCTGGATATGTTGAGCATTGTTCAAGGTTTGGGAATAAGACTGAGTATAACCATTCAAGAAGAATCTATTTCATGACTTCGCATGTAAGGTATATTAAGTACTAATCATTGAAGATTCGCTCCATGGCTAAATGGTTAGCGTGTGGGCCTTTGGTCACAGGGCACCCGGGTTCGATTCCCGTCAGGGTCAGGAATTTTAACCATCATTGGTTAATTTCGCTGGCATGGGGGCCTCATCCTCATCACGACGCGCAGGTTGCCTACGGGAGCCAAATCAAATGACCTGCACTAGGCGAGTTGAACATGTCCTCGGACACTCCCGGTACTAAAAGGCATACTGAAGCTTCTCCGAATTTTACTGAGAAAACAAAACCATGGCACTCAAATTTGAAGAAATCAGAGTTACACCTAATCTAATATTAACAAATTTCCCACTGGAATAACCTAAAGTAATATAACGTAAACAAACCCAAACACAAACTTCAGATGCCGTAGTTCCAAATCGAACCCCACCCATACACACAAGAACGCGATTGCACCATTGGTTAAAACCAATGTCGACCCTGAATGACATCACAATACAATAAAAACATAAAAATTATACAACAAATATGAACGTTAACCTCCAGTCCGAACATTTTTGGGTCTGTCGGTTCAAGCCCGAGCCAAACCCAGGATCTTCGACATTTGCGGACGAGATGAAATGCTTTCTAAGAATTTTTTGATGCACAAAAACAATTAAGAATAAAAGAACCGGGTAATTTATTTCTGTCAATTATCTAAGTCGGCTGAGGAAATTAATCATTCGCATTCCACTCTGGAGCAATGCTAGATACCTCCTATATGTCACGCACGGACCACAATTTCTTTACTCCCTCTCTTGTACGGAGGTGTGGGAAGGAACATAACTTTACGCTGTCAAGGGAAAAAGAGTTTCGTCCCTTTAAATATCACTTTCAACAATCAATTCGCTTCACATAATAACACACTCATTTCAGTGAGATGATTCATAATTAATTTCTTATTTCTCAATTCAGGAAGCGTTCACATGTTTCCACCCACAATCTGACTTCCAAAATTTGCTCAGCAGAGCGTGATTTAACCAGAACATTCTACCGGGAAATGGAATCTCGGTAAGGTAAACTTGAACCCGGTGAATTGGACTTCCTCACCTGTATGTCCGACTTTTTCTGCGTTCTGCTATCATTTGACACGAACCCAGAGACTCAAAAGCCAATAAAGAGTAACTTCCCGAAACAAGTATCAAACCAGATATAAATAACTCTCAGACGCAGAAGAAACAAAAGAAATACACAATCCGCCGTTGATTGCAACCAGGGCAGATATTGAACCGTCCGAACTTTAACCCACTGGACCTACCACTAAACCCGTCTATCTAAGGTACAACAAGCTACCGAACAAAATAATAAATAACATAACACTCGGATTTATTTTCACACAAGATGAAGTTTAAAAATAACATGCTGACAGAGTCAGACAAATAAAAGGAACCGATGTAGGTGTACTTACAGGACCAATGTCGTTGTTTCTGGGAGAGATTTGGCACACCCACGCATTAGAGTTAAATATGATCTTACTTTTGACCTCCTCTCAATATCAATGGAGGCATTAACACTCCAGCTGGTGTGGAAACAAGTAACAGAAATCCCGGGACGCGATTCCATATTTCGTCACATAAGAAATGTTATCTTATTTATCCCCCGCCGTAAAGAGCTTGGAACTCAATCCCCAGAGTAACCAAAACTCGATTGAGTTCGACCAACAAGGAATCCCTAAGGAAAAAGAAACACAAACTCAAGAAGAAACTCCAAGATTAAGTGAACCCGCCAGGAGAAAGAAGGGGAGTAGAAACGGCCACATGGTCGTTAAATTATAAAATGGTGGACCCATTGGAAATAAAAACATCAATCAATCAATCAATCAATCAATCAATCAATCAATCAATCAATCAATCAATCAATCAATCAATCAATCAATCAATCAATCAATCAATCAATCAATCAATCAATCAATCAATCAATCAATCAGTCAATCAATCAATCAATCAATCAATCAATCAATCAATCAATCAATCAATCAATCAATCAATCAATCAATCAATCAATCAATCAATCAATCAATCAATCAATCAAATCCATCGAATAAATGATTATTACGGCCGTGGGAAACAAATAAACCAAGAGTTACTAGAAAATTACGGACATAAGAATGAAAGGGGATAGAGGACTAGTTAATCCACGCATTTCTCCCAGGAACACATTCTACATGCATACGGAACCAAATTCGCACAGGACCATTACCATTAAAGAGCCCAAAACATAGCGTATAGCGGTGCATATGGAAAACTTTCTCGCAGGCACGAAGAATTATCATGTCAGGAGCCGCAAAGCTCGGCGCTCCTCGTAGACGAAGTCCTGTCATACCAGGAAGTGATAACCATAATCAGCTACGGAGTTTACACGACTTTATAAGGCATAGAAAGAACCAATCTCCTGGATATAACCTCGAAACGACAGGGGACAGAAAACAGGAAGATTACTCACATACGAGAGCCGTAAATTACCCTTTCGCACACAACCCCGAAGGGGAGAAAGAAGTCAGGTTAAAAACCCAGACAGAAATAAAGGCTTCACGAATAACACACACTCGAATACGCACTACTAACTCACACACAATGAGCCCTCGAAGAGAAACTAACCCCTAAACCACATATCAAAAACTAGGCAACATAAAATGCAAGGCAAGGGAAAAAGTATTTCTGCCTAGACCTAAAGTAAACTAATATCAAAGGGGAAATGCATAAGTACAAATTGAAAATATTAATCATATGGTTACTAACGCCATGATAATAAACATAAAGACGGCACGGAATTAGGCCAAAATGAAAGAAAATGCCTTTGATTGATTTTAATGATCTACATTTAATTCCATTTAATTCCATAGTCCCCCAGTATAGTGAACATCTTTTCCCTCGGTACCCTGTCATATGCTTTCTCTAGATCTACGAAACATAAACACAACTGCCTATTCCTCTCGTAGCATATTTCAATTACCTGGCGCATACTGAAAATCTGATCCTGACAGCCTCTCTGTGGTCTGCAACCACACTGGTCTTCATCCAACTTCCTCTCAACGACTGATCGCACCATCCCTTCCAAGATGCCAGTGAATACTTTGCTTGGTATACTAATCAATGAGATACGTCGATAGTTGTTGCAATCATTCCTGTTCCCTTGCTTATAGATAGGTGCAATTACTGCTTTTGTCCAATCTGAAGGTACCTTACCAACACTCCTTGCTAATCTTATTACTCTATGAAGACATTTCATCCCTGCCTTCTCACTATACTTCACCATTTCAGGTCTAATTTCATCTATTCCTGCTGCTTTATGACAATGGAGTTTATTTACCACCCTTTCCTCTTCCTCAAGCCTAATTTCACCAACATCATTTTCCTCCTCCCCATGAGCGTTGCTGTTCGCAACATCACCAGGATGATTTCCTTTTACATTGAGAAGATGCTCAAAGTATTTCCTCCACATCTCCAGTGATTCCCTGTGATCTATTATGAATTTTCCTGAATTACTCAAAACACTGTTCATTTCTTTTTCCTTCCCTTCCTAAGATTCCTTATTACTGTCCAGAAAGGTTTCCCTGCTGCTTGACCTAGCCTTTCCAGGTTATTACCAAAATCTTCCCACGACTTCTTTTTGGATTCAACAACTAATTGTTTCGCTCTGTTTCTTTCATCTACGTATAAATCCCTGTCTGCCTCGGCCCTTGTTTGGAGCTATTTCTGATAAGCCTTCTTCTTACGTTTACAAGCTGCTCTCACTTCATCATTCCACCAAGATGTTCGCCTTTTCCCATCTTTACACACAGTCGTTCATAGGCAAACTTTGCTTTACGTGAGTGAAAGCTGGGTGGACTCAGTGTGCCTTAACAGACATGAAACTAAGGAAAATGATCGCTGCTACAAACAGGTGGGACCAATTCCAATAGGGTGCTCGTAATGAGGAGACAAAATCTAAGTTTTTGATGAAGCTGTACGCATAAACCTGTTTCGGTTGTGGGGTCACGTGTAATGAATGAAGGAGGATAGGTTACGCAGAACTCGGTCATGGAACGTAAGGGAGGTAGTGGGAGACGACAACGACTGTTCTCAATTCAGTTTCTAATAAGAGTCATGGAACTAAACTAGGAAACAGAACTGGTCACAAATAGAGGATTATGGCGTCGTGTAGTAAATTCGCAGAGGCATTAAGACTGAATGTTGCATGGTATAACAGTCTGTAATGAGTATATGTGCACAGCGTCTCTCATATACACCCAAACCGAACGCACAGTGTTTCTACTCTGCGCTGCGTAAGCTCCAGTATGGGAGGAGCGCACATAGTTCTTGACCCCGCAAGCAGCCTGCACGTGTTCGACCTGGCCAGTCTGAATCTCACCTGTTAACATGGTGAGACAGTTATCATTGCAACACCGCATTTTCGTCTGTAACGGTTCTAGTTTCATCTTAATGGCGGTGTGAACAGTCATAACTGCCACTAATGGTGTGCAGTAAATCCTAATATTGTTTATAAAGTTCCTCATTACGATAGGAAGTTTGGTCTTTGATGTGCTGTTAGTGCATGACGAATAATTGGGCCTATTCTTACATACATAGAAGTAACAAGATGACATTTTGACGCCGTATCATATCGGCGGTTTCAACAAAATTCATTCCCAGCTCATACAACAGGAGATTTCCTTCTTACAATCTCAGAAGTGTTTGTAGAGAGTGTGGTCAGTGCTGGTCTATTTCCCCCTCATTCTACAGATCTAACAGTGCGTGATTTTTACTTGTGGGATAAATTGAAAAACAAAGCGAACAAATCATCACACATTGGAGGAAGAGAAAGAAAATATTACGAATGAAATCAGGAATATTACGGTGGCAAAACTCACTCGCATCAATCAGAATGTGGCTACCAGATACAATGCCTGTATTATCCAGAAGGACGATACTTCCAGTAAGATATCGTATAAGATTGTATATAGGCTTAAAGCATGGCAGCCGCGCGCGACGTGTTCGGCTGAGGCAGCTGGCGTAGTGCAGAGAACAAATACCGTGCGTTTGGCATGAGATTAAATGAAATACCCTGTATGTATGTATGTATGTATGCATGCATGTAATAAGGTGGCATCAACTATCACTTTTCAGATATTCTCAAGTTGTGCTATCTTGGATGCCTGCCTAAAACGTTTGACGTTGTGGATGTATTGCTACCTACTAATGATAATATAACTACTCTGGACGTCCTATTCCGATATCAGTTTTGTCTAGTGATACTGAGTGTATCGCCAAATATCTTTGAAATGCCATCAATTAAGACATTGATCCCCCTAGATTTTTATCTACCCCTTCAAAAGTGTGCAAACGAAATTTTGATCGTGATCAGACACTCGATCTTCGATTCACTGAGTCAGCTGAATGTTCTGATTAGATCACGCAACAACGCTGATTTGCTACGTACACAAATATCTCACCAAGACTAATGTGTTTGCATAACACCTTAATTTCATTACGGTACGTCAGGACACAGTTTACTGCCATGTCGGAAAAACATACGGACAGCTATTTATAACTATGTGTCTCCTGCTAGACACATTTTATAATATTATCGGTGTCATCCTACAGCCATTAGGTTTCATTAATCCGGGCGTGAGTTGCGCCGTATGGTGTGTGTAATCCCATTACCCAACGTCCAGCGTACACTACCAAAACAGCCCTATGCAGAGATGATGTAAATGGTACATCTCCCGTATGGATTCTCAAATTTGAATAACGAGACAACCCCAGAGTTCCTAATTGAGTCTGTCTTATTGGTTTCATTCAGTTTCTTACCAAACACTTCTTGTTCCTCTACGAAGCGTTTGAAAGAAAATTTGAGGGATATTTATCCTCCTTTTATTACCCTTTATTTTCGTTTTTAGATGAAATGAAATGACGTATGGCTTTTAGTGCCGGGAGTGTCCGAGGACAAGTTCGGCTCGCCAGATGCAGGTCTTTCGATTTGACGCCCGTAGGTGACCTGTGCGTCGCGATGAGGATGAAATGATGATGAAGACGACACATACACCCACCCCGCGTGCCAGCGAAATTAACCAATTAAGGATAAAATTCCAGACCCTGCCGGGAATCGAACCCGGGACCCCTGTGACCAAAGGTAAGCACGCTAACCATTTATCCATCGTTTTTAGATTATTTCATTTTTCCAAGAACCACTGCTTTTTTATTAAAAAATTAAGTGGATACATTTATCTCAACATACAATAAGCAAAGTAAAAAAAGGTATCATAATATCGGTAATATACTATCATACCATTTCATCTCCTCTTACAAAAACCTCATTCTCCCATTTACTTCTCCACACAGAAATATCGCGGTAATTACCCACCTCCTGGGGATATGAAGTTGGAAATCATCGAGGATCTGCTTGCAAAGTAGATAGTAGTGATGCTTAATGTATTAAGTGGAAGTACATCTATCTGCTCTTGACTATAATCAGAAGAAAAAAGCGAAAATATCGAATCCTTTAAAGAATGGCGTTGTGAAGAATATAAAGGAAATTATCATAAATATCGAAGTCAAGGCATTATTTTTGATTATATTAGACATGTTTGCAAAATCAATAACTGGTTCGCTAGAAGGCAGTTCGGGTTTAAGAAAGGTTGTACCATTGAAGCTCAACTTGTAGGATTCCAGCAATAATTATTAGATATATGCTCGGGAGGGCAAATGTACTACGTCGTGATTGGCCTATCCAAGGCATTTGACAGGATAGATCTTGAAAGACTACTGGCAGGAATGAGTTTAGTTGCACAAGACAGAAAGTGACTGAATGGCTAGCTACAGTTCTAGATAATAGAACTCAGAGAATTAGAGTAGATGGAATGTATCTTATCCTGTAAGCACTAAAGGGGAATTCCTCAAGGTAGTATTATTGAACTTTTATGTTTTCATATATATGTAATATGAGTAAGGAATTGGAATCGTAGGTAAGAATTTTTGCGGGTGATGTTATACCGTATAGAGTAACAAATAAGTTACAAGATTGTGAACAAGTGAAAAAAGACCTCGACAATGTTGTGAGATGGACAGTAGGCAATGGTATGATGATAAACGAGGTTAAAAGTCAGGTTGCAAGTTTCACAAATAGAAAAAGTCCTCTCGGGCCGCCTCCGTAGCGTAACGGTTAGTGTTATTAGCTGCCGTCCTCGGGGGCCCGGGTTCGATTCCCGGCGCTGCCAGAAATTTAAGAATGGCAGGAGGGCTGGTATGTGGTTCAATTGATACATGCAGCTAACCTCCAATGGGGGTGTACCTGAAAAGAGCTGCACCACAGTAGTATAACAAGCGGGTTCTGCGGCCTCCTCCCGCGGGAAATTTGAATTCTGGCGGGTAATTTGAATTTTTGGCGGGAAATGTGAATTTTGGCGGGAGATTTGAATTTGTAAACAAAGCCACGTGCTTTTTGACAGCTGTCAACGACAACAACGCATCGCTAACGTCACTGCTGCCATCATGACGGGCCTAAACTTCAGTGGTACCAACTTAACCTAACTAGCGCGAGGTAAACAAAGCCACGTGTTTTCTGACAGCCACGTGCTTTTTGACAGACAACAACGCATCGCTAACCTCAGTACTGCCATCTTGACGGGCCTAAATCTCAGTGGTACCAACTTAACCTAACTAGCGCGAGATAAACAAACCCACGTGTTTTTTGACAGCCACGTGCTTTTTGACAGACAACAACGCATCGCTAACCTCAGTACTGCCATCTTGACGGGCTTAAACCTCAGTGGTACCAACTTAACCTAACTAGCCCGAGATAAACAAAGCCACGTGCTTTTTGACAGCCACGTGCTTTTTTGACAGCTGTCATCCGCCATCTTTAAACTACAGAGCACCGTGCTGCCCTCTTTATCGCAGTAGCTGCAAATTCGTCACCTGTCATCGGCAGTGCTGCCATCTTGGCGGGCCTAAACCTTAGTGCTACCAACTTAACCTCACTAGCGCGAGATAAACCAATCCACGTGCTTTTTTGACAGCTGTCGAATTTGTAAACAAATCCACGTGCTTTTTTGACAGCTGTCATCCGCCATCTTTAAACTACAGAGCACCGTGCTGCCCTCTTTATCGCAGTAGCTGTAAATTCGCCACCTGTCATCCGCAGTGCTGCCATCTTGGCGGATCTAAACCTTAGTGCTACCAACTTAACCTCACTAGCGCGAGATAAACAAATCCGCGTGCTTTTTTGACAGCTGTCATCCGCCATCTTGAATCTATAGAACACAGTGCTGCCCTCTTTAGCTACTTACCTTTGAAATGTGGTGGCGGATAATTTGAAAAATGCTTTTAGACAGCAGCCATCTTTGAGCACCGTGCTGCCCTCTTTAGCTAGATACCTGTGGTGGCAGACAATTCTACGTGACAGAAGCCATCTTTGAGCACAGTGCTGCCCTCTTCGTGGTGGCGGGAAATTCCACGTGCTCTTGTTTGGAAACAAACTCTCGTGCTTTTTTCTGACAGCTGTCATCCGCCATCTTGCGTCACAAACCTCAGTGCTGCACTCTTTAGCTAGATACCTTTGAAATGTGGTGGCGGCAATTTGAAAAATTCTATGTGCTCTTGTTTGGAAACAAAGCCACGTGCTTTTAGGACAGCTGTCATCCGCCATCTTTAATAAATAGAGCACTGTGCTGCTATCATGCGGGCAATTTCGTCAGCTGTCATCCGCCATCTTTAATCCACAGAGCACCGTGCTGCCCTCATTATGACATGTAGCAGCGGGCAATTTGAAAAGTTCTGTTAGCTGTCATTCGCCATCTTTAATCAAGAGAGCACCGTGCTGCCATCTTCAGCTAGATATCTTTGAAATGTGGTGGCGGCAAATTGAATTCAACGTGCTCTTGTTTAGTAAACAAACTCACTCGCTTTTTGCAGCTGTCATCCGCCATCTTACATCGCAAACCTCAGTGCTAAACTCTTTAGGTACATACCTTTGAAATATGGTGGCGGATAATTTAAAAAGAAAAATTCTACGGCAGCCATCTCTCGACGCTAATTGCACAAGATGGTGGCTATACATGACTCCTTAAGGGTGCTTACGCAAGATGGCCGCTATACATAGGTTCTTATGAGACGCCCTTGGGATGGTTGCGCAAGATGGCGGTTTCTCTTATGAGGTGGCTTAAGGGTCCTTGCACAAGATGACTAGAGACGCCCTAAGGATGCTTGCCCAAGATGGCGGACGCATGATGGTGGCTATACACGACTCTTTATGAGACGCCTTAAGGGTGCTTGCGCAAGATGGCTGCTGCTCTTATGAAGAGAGCTAGCTTAGAGGCTAACGTGTCATGCTAGTTCGTTTCATTAAATTTGGGGGCTTAAATGCAAAATGTTAAATATCTCGAATACGGTGCATCGTAGAGCAAAACGGACAAAATTTTTTCTGCCCAATACCTCGGTTCGCAGTACGAGGAACAAGAAAAACATAGTCTAATGATGAGATCAACGCTTCGGTTCCTACTTACGCCCTTTGGCATTCGCTCTGTTTTAGTTTGTATTGAAGCAAGTCTTCGTAACATGATCAGGTCTAGCTATGGTAGAGAGTATAACGTGCCGTGCAGGTTCGATTCATTAAATTTGGGGCTTCAATGCAAAATGTTAAATATCTCGAAAACGGTGCATCGTAGAGCAAAACGGATAAAATTTTTCCACCTGATACCTAGGTTTGCAGTATCAGGAACATGATAGCATAAGAAAAACATAGTCTAATGATGAGATCGACGGTTCGATCCCTACTTAGGCCCTTTGGCATTGGCAGCTATCTAATTCTACAAGATGGCGGCTATACATAGTTTCTTATGAGGCAGCTTAAGAGCGCTTGCACAAGATGGCTGCTGCTCTTATGAGACGCCCTAAGGGTGCTTACGCAAGGTAGCAGCGACAAGACGGCGACTATACACAGCTCCTTATGATACTGCCTAGAGGTGCTCACACAAGATGGTGGCTGCTCTGATGAAGAAAGCTAGCTTTGCATCGTGCAGGTATCTTTACAGCACTAAACCTCATACCTTTGAAATGTGGTGGCGGGTAATTTGAAAAATTCTACGTGCTTTTTCTTAACAGCAGCTATCTTTAAACAGTAGCGGCTATACATAAGCTGTTAAGGCCTCCTCTTATGTCAAGGCATAGCTCTATCGAACAAGTTTAAACCTGCATCGGGATACTTAGAGTAAGCACGTGCTGCAGTGATGACGTCATTATGCATGTTTAGACTTGCAAATCACTAAAGAAACATAACAAGATTAGAATCGAACACTGCACTCTATGCCGTTAACTTTATCATGTGATCGGAACATTGATTGAAGTGTTTAGAACACTAAATAAGTGATCAAGACTAAAATAGATCACTGTACTCGATACAACATGTGTTTAGAACATGTCAGGGGATACCTTTGTTCTAAGAAGATTAGATTACCGCACATTCCTTGTAGGGTTAATAGGCTAAAGGGCTAATGGGCAAAAGGGCTAATGGGCAAAAAGGGCTAAAGGGCTAAAGGGCTAATGGGCTAAAGGGCTAGGGTGCCTCTCCTCTCTTTATCCGGGCTTGAGACCGGCTCTACAACTAGAGGCGGAGTTAACACCCTAAGGAAGGGAGAATGTTGGGAAATAATCTATACGAATATAGCTACTCGATCGACTATATACTACAGATGGATGACTTAGGTGAGGGTAAGCGCTTACTTAATAATACCTACACGACGTAATTCATGCTCTATTTCAAAAATATCTTCTTTGTACTGTGTGTAACCAGCATCATGATAGGCTCTTAGCAGCTGTAAACGTTTTACGAGTACGTTGGGGTCTTTACAGTAGCTTATATCTGCATAGGGTAACAGAGGCTCGTTGTGAACTTTGAGTCTATATGCAGACAGTTGATGTGTAGGGACTTGTTTTGATGTAATATGTGCTTCGGCAGTAGCGTTTCTAGGTACAAAATTAACTTGTTTCGATAGCGATGAAGCGTTGACATTTCCTTCTTCTTTACCTTGCATCTGTTCTTGAGATGTTTGCACTGCGACAGAACGTGTAGTAGGCTTAGGAAATGAAGTAAAATCATCAAGCTGTAATGGCAATGAAACATTAAGATTTTCTTCTTCTTCTACCTTCCCTTTACTACTGTTTTGATCAACATCATTATCATTATTATCATAATCATGATCTTGCCTCTCTTTATCTTGAAGTTTGTGCTTAGTAACAGAACTTGCAGCAGGCCTAGACAACAAGGGAGAATTAAAAATCTCTCGCAGAGGTGTACTTTTTAATCATAAATCAGTGTTCGCTGGAATATGGTTGAGCTCTTTGTATTTTGTTCCCGATGAAGCTACATTACACGCGGCTTCATGAAGTTGAGCGTTGTATGCGTTCTTGAACTCTCTTCTACAATGTTTGCATTGAAAAATTGTCCTACATGATATCTCATGACGTCTCCTGTGATAGCTTCGGGAAAATGCTTTTCCACACTCTTCGCAAATATACCTGGAAATAGGTTTTTCCATGACGGACTTTTATCTTCTGCTAACAGATTCTTCTTTGAATCTACTTGACATTTGTTACTCTCTACTTCGATGATGCGAACAGCTTAGCGATTAACACTAAACTAACACAAAAGCGTATAACCAAGGTAGCAACAGTAAGGTTTGAGCCCATCAAGATGGCAAGAGTGAGGTTAGCGACGTTCTGTTGTTGGATTTTAAATTCCGCGCTATAACATGCATAAGGTGGCAGCCTTGAGGTTTACCGCCGTAAAGATGGCAGCTGTGAGGTTAGCGACGCTCTATTGTCCTTCAATGTGAGGTTAGGGTCCGTCAAGAAGACAGCTGTCAAAAAAGCACGTGGCTTGGTTTACTAAACAAGAGCACGTGGCAGTGACGTCACTATCATGTAATCAATCCTTAGCTCTATGTCGTTAAGAGCAGCATTAGGATTAGCTATTTTTAAAAATCTTGGGAACAGAGCAGCAGTATGAATAGCCATGTTTCAAAGCGTGTACACATCACCTATCGATTTTACATGCATCGACCCTCGTACTAAACTTCTTCCGCTAGATCGTGCTGCTATCTTAGCATAACCTATACGTATGAACTTACAGTACAAAGAATAGCCATGTTTCAAAGCGTGTACACATCACCTACCGATTTTACATGCATCGACCCTCATATTAAACTTCTTCCGCTAGATCGTGTTGCTATCTTAGCATAACCTTTATGCATGACCTTAAGTACAAAGAATAGCCACGTTTCAAAGCTTGTACACATTACCTATCGATTTTGCATGCATCGACTCTCGTACTAAACTTCTTCCGCTAGATTGTGCTGCTACCTTTGCATAATTGTATACACATGAACTTACAGTGCAAAGAATAGCCATGTTTCAAAGCGTGTACACATTACCTATCGATTTCGCATGCATCAAATATCGCACTAAACTTCATCCACTAGATTCTGCTGCTATCTTAGAATAACTTACACGCATGAACTTAAAGTACAAAGAATAGCAATGTTTCAAAGCGTGTACACAATACTTATTGATTTTGCATGCATCGAATCTCGTACTAAACTTCTTCCGCTAGATTGTGCTGCTATCTTAGCATAACCTGTACCCATAAATTTAAAGTGCAAAGAATAGCCATGTTTCAAGGCGTGTACAAATCCCCTATCGATTTCGCATGCATCGACTCTCGTACTAAAACTTCTTCCGCTAGATTATGCTGCTATCTTAGCATACCCTATGTGCATGAACTTAAAATGCAAAGAATAACTATGTTTCAAAGCGTGTACACATCACCCTGAAATTCTTCCGCTAGATTGTACTGCTATCTTAGCATAACCTATACCGGCGAACTTAAAGCACAACAAATAACGATGTTTAACTGCGTGTACACATCACCTATTGATTTTGCATGCATCGACTATTTTTTACCGCCAGAGTGTACAACGATCGCATATGTGTATTGCTAACGTATGTGTATAAAGCTAAAGCACAAAGAATAGCTATATTCCAAAGCGCGTACACATCACCTATCGATTTTGCATACATCGACTATCGTAATAAACTTCTCCCGCTAGAGTGTACAACGATCGCAATTGTGTGCTGCTACCTATGTGCGTGAATTTAAAGCATAAAGAATAGCGTGTACACATCACGTATCGATGATGCATGCGTCGACTATCGTACTAGGCTTCTTCCGTTTAGCATGTAACAATCGCTTTTGTGTATCCCTAACCCATGTGCACGAACTTAAAGCACAAGGTAGAGCTATGTTTCAAAGCGTGTACACATCACCTATCGATGATGTATGCATCGACTATCGTACTAAACTTCTTCTACAACAGCGTGCAATCATCGCTTGTGTGTGCTGCAATCCTAACATAACCTATGTGCACGAACTTAAAAGCACTAAGAATACCCAAGTTCAAAGCGTGTACACATCACCTATCGATTTTACATGCATCGACTTTCGTATTAAACTTCTTCCACTAGAGCGTGCGACAACCTTATAAGTATGCTGCTAACTTAGTATAACTTATACGCATGAACATAAAGCATAAAGAATAGCGATGTATAAAAATCTTGTGAACATAGCAGCAGCAGTAAGAATAGCAATGTTTTAAAAGCGTGTACGCATTGCCTATTGATTATACATGCATCAACTAGAGTACTAAACTTCTCCCGCTAGAGTGTGCTGCTATCCTAGCATAACCTATGTGCATGGATTTAAAGCACGAAGAATAGTTAAGTTTCAAAGCGTGTACACAACACCTATAGATTTTGCATGCATCAACTATATTAACACATCCAGCTAGAATGTACAACGTTCACATGTGTTTGCGCTGCTATTTTAGCATGACCTATGCGCACGAAATTAAAGCACAAAGAATAGCGATGTTTAAAAATCTTGCGAACATAGTAGCAGTAAGAATAGCAAGGTTTAAAAGCGTGTACGTATCACCTTTTGATAATGCATACATCAATTATCGTACTAAACAACTTCTACGCGAGCGTGGGACCATCGCTTGTACGTGTGCTGCTATCTTAACATAACCTATGTGCACAAACTTAAAACATAAAGAATAGTTATGTGTAAAAATCTTGTGAACATAGCAGAGTGTTAACTACGTAGGTGTAGACATTGAACTTTGCACGCTGAAGCAGAATACTAAGTGACTGTGACGTCACAGCCACGTGCTCTTGTTTAGTAAACCAAGCCACGTGCTTTTTTGACAGCTGTCTTCTTGACGGACCCTAACCTCACATTGAAGGACAATCGAGCGTCGCTAACCTCACAGCTGCCATCTTTACGGCGGTAAACCTCAAGGCTGCCACCTTATGCATGTTATAGCGCGGAATTTAAAATCCAACAACAGAACGTCGCTAACCTCACTCTTGCCATCTTGATGGGCTTAAACCTTACTGTTGCTACCTTGGTTATACGCTTTTGTATTAGTTTAGTGTTAATCGCTAAGCTGTTCGCATCATCGAAGTAGAGAGTAACAAATGTCAAGTAGATTCAAAGAAGAATCTGTTAGCAGAAGATAAAAGTCCGTCATGGAAAAACCTATTTCCAGGTATATTTGCGAAGAGTGTGGAAAAGCATTTTCCCGAAGCTATCACAGGAGACGTCATGAGATATCATGTAGGACAATTTTTCAATGCAAACATTGTAGAAGAGAGTTCAAGAACGCATACAACGCTCAACTTCATGAAGCCGCGTGTAATGTAGCTTCATCGGGAACAAAATACAAAGAGCTCAACCATATTCCAGCGAACACTTATTTATGATTAAAAAGTACACCTCTGCGAGAGATTTTTAATTCTCCCTTGTTGTCTAGGCCTGCTGCAAGTTCTGTTACTAAGCACAAACTTCAAGACAAAGAGAGGCAAGATCATGATTATGATAATAAGGATAATGATGTTGATCAAAACAGTAGTAAAGGGAAGGTAGAAGAAGAAGAAAATCTTAATGTTTCATTGCCATTACAGCTTGATGATTTTACTTCATTTCCTAAGCCTACTACACGTTCTGTCGCAGTGCAAACATCTCAAGAACAGATGCAAGGTAAAGAAGAAGGAAATGTCAACGCTTCATGCTATCGAAACAAGTTAAGTTTGTACCTAGAAACGCTACTGCTGAAGCACATATTACATCAAAACAAGTCCCTACACATCAACTGTCTGCATATAGACTCAAAGTTCACAACGAGCCTCTGTTACCCTATGCAGATATAAGCTACTGTAAAGACCCCAACGTACTCGTAAAACGTTTACAGCTGCTAAGAGCCTATCATGATGCTGGTTACACACAGTACAAAGAAGATATTTTTGAAATAGAGCATGAATTACGTCGTGTAGGTATTATTAAGTAAGCGCTTACCCTCACCTAAGTCATCCATCTGTAGTATATAGTCGATCGAGTAGCTATATTCGTATAGATTATTTCCCAACATTCTCCCTTCCTTAGGGTGTTAACTCCGCCTCTAGTTGTAGAGCCGGTCTCAAGCCCGGATAAAGAGAGGAGAGGCACCCTAGCCCTTTAGCCCATTAGCCCTTTAGCCCTTTATGCCCATTAGCCCATTAGCCCTTTTGCCCATTAGCCATTTAGCCTATTAGCCCTACAAGGAATGTGCGGTAATCTAATCTTCTTAGAACAAAGGTATCCCCTGACATGTTCTAAACACATGTTGTATCGAGTACAGTGATCTATTTTAGTCTTGATCACTTATTTAGTGTTCTAAACACTTCAATCAATGTTCCGATCACATGATAAAGTTAACGGCATAGAGTGCAGTGTTCGATTCTAATCTTGTTATGTTTCTTTAGTGATTTGCAAGTCTAAACATGCATAATGACGTCATCACTGCAGCACGTGCTTACTCTAAGTATCCCGATGCAGGTTTAAACTTGTTCGATAGAGCTATGCCTTGACATAAGAGGAGGCCTTAACAGCTTATGTATAGCCGCTACTGTTTAAAGATAGCTGCTGTTAAGAAAAAGCACGTAGAATTTTTCAAATTACCCGCCACCACATTTCAAAGGTATGAGGTTTAGTGCTGTAAAGATACCTGCACGATGCAAAGCTAGCTTTCTTCATCAGAGCAGCCACCATCTTGTGTGAGCACCTCTAGGCAGTATCATAAGGAGCTGTGTATAGTCGCCGTCTTGTCGCTGCTACCTTGCGTAAGCACCCTTAGGGCGTCTCATAAGAGCAGCAGCCATCTTGTGCAAGCGCTCTTAAGCTGCCTCATAAGAAACTATGTATAGCCGCCATCTTGTAGAATTAGATAGCTGCCAATGCCAAAGGGCCTAAGTAGGGATCGAACCGTCGATCTCATCATTAGACTATGTTTTTCTTATGCTATCATGTTCCTGATACTGCAAACCTAGGTATCAGGTGGAAAAATTTTATCCGTTTTGCTCTACGATGCACCGTTTTCGAGATATTTAACATTTTGCATTGAAGCCCCAAATTTAATGAATCGAACCTGCACGGCACGTTATACTCTCTACCATAGCTAGACCTGATCATGTTACGAAGACTTGCTTCAATACAAACTAAAACAGAGCGAATGCCAAAGGGCGTAAGTAGGAACCGAAGCGTTGATCTCATCATTAGACTATGTTTTTCTTGTTCCTCGTACTGCGAACCGAGGTATTGGGCAGAAAAAATTTTGTCCGTTTTGCTCTACGATGCACCGTATTCGAGATATTTAACATTTTGCATTTAAGCCCCCAAATTTAATGAAACGAACTAGCATGACACGTTAGCCTCTAAGCTAGCTCTCTTCATAAGAGCAGCAGCCATCTTGCGCAAGCACCCTTAAGGCGTCTCATAAAGAGTCGTGTATAGCCACCATCATGCGTCCGCCATCTTGGGCAAGCATCCTTAGGGCGTCTCTAGTCATCTTGTGCAAGGACCCTTAAGCCACCTCATAAGAGAAACCGCCATCTTGCGCAACCATCCCAAGGGCGTCTCATAAGAACCTATGTATAGCGGCCATCTTGCGTAAGCACCCTTAAGGAGTCATGTATAGCCACCATCTTGTGCAATTAGCGTCGAGAGATGGCTGCCGTAGAATGTTTCTTTTTAAATTATCCGCCACCATATTTCAAAGTTATGTACCTAAAGAGTTTAGCACTGAGGTTTGCGATGTAAGATGGCGGATGACAGCTGCAAAAAGCGAGTGAGTTTGTTTACTAAACAAGAGCACTTTGAATTCAATTTGCCGCCACCACATTTCAAAGATATCTAGCTGAAGATGGCAGCACGGTGCTCTCTTGATTAAAGATGGCGAATGACAGCTAACAGAACTTTTCAAATTGCCCGCTGCTACATGTCATAATGAGGGCAGCACGGTGCTCTGTGGATTAAAGATGGCGGATGACAGCTGACGAAATTGCCCGCATGATAGCAGCACAGTGCTCTATTTATTAAAGATGGCGGATGACAGTTGTCCTAAAAGCACGTGGCTTTGTTTCCAAACAAGAGCACATAGAATTTTTCAAATTGCCGCCACCACATTTCAAAGGTATCTAGCTAAAGAGTGCAGCACTGAGGTTTGTGACGCAAGATGGCGGATGACAGCTGTCAGAAAAAAGCACGAGAGTTTGTTTCCAAACAAGAGCACGTGGAATTTCCCGCCACCACGAAGAGGGCAGCACTGTGCTCAAAGATGGCTTCTGTCACGTAGAATTGTCTGCCACCACAGGTATCTAGCTAAAGAGGGCAGCACGGTGCTCAAAGATGGCTGCTGTCTAAAAGCATTTTTCAAATTATCCGCCACCACATTTCAAAGGTAAGTAGCTAAAGAGGGCAGCACTGTGTTCTATAGATTCAAGATGGCGGATGACAGCTGTCAAAAAAGCACGCGGATTTGTTTATCTCGCGCTAGTGAGGTTAAGTTGGTAGCACTAAGGTTTAGATCCGCCAAGATGGCAGCACTGCGGATGACAGGTGGCGAATTTACAGCTACTGCGATAAAGAGGGCAGCACGGTGCTCTGTAGTTTAAAGATGGCGGATGACAGCTGTCAAAAAAGCACGTGGATTTGTTTACAAATTCGACAGCTGTCAAAAAAGCACGTGGATTGGTTTATCTCGCGCTAGTGAGGTTAAGTTGGTAGCACTAAGGTTTAGGCCCGCCAAGATGGCAGCACTGCCGATGGCAGGTGACGAATTTGCAGCTACTGCGATAAAGAGGGCAGCACGGTGCTCTGTAGTTTAAAGATGGCGGATGACAGCTGTCAAAAAAGCACGTGGCTGTCAAAAAGCACGTGGCTTTGTTTATCTCGGGCTAGTTAGGTTAAGTTGGTACCACTGAGATTTAGGCCCGTCAAGATGGCAGTACTGAGGTTAGCGATGCGTTATTGTCTGTCAAAAAGCACGTGGCTGTCAAAAAAACGTGGCTTTGTTTACCTCGCGCTAGTTAGGTTAAGTTGGTACCACTGAGGTTTAGGCCCGTCAAGATGGCAGCAGTGAGGTTAGCGATGCGTTGTTGTCGATGACAGCTGTCAAAAATCACGCGGCTTTGTTTACAAATCCAAATCTCCCGCCAAAATTCAAATTTCCCGCCAAAAATTCAAATTTCCCGCCAGAATTCAAATTTCCCGCGGGAGGAGGCCGCAGAACCCGCTTATTATACTACTCACTACCTCGGGATGAGGACACGAGTTTACTTTACTTTACTGTGTTGATGTGGTGAAAGTTCCTCATGGGGATCGCTATAAGTACCTCGGAGTTAATATAAGGAAAGATCTTCATTGGGGTAATAACATAAACGGTAATTTAAGTAAGGAGTACAGATCTCTGCACATGGATTTGAGGGTAGTTAGGGGTTGTAGTAAAGATATAAAGGAGAAGGCATATAAGTCTCTGATATGACCTCAACTAGAGTACGGTTCCAGTGCATGGGACCTACATCACGATTACTTTACTCGAGAACTGAGAAAAAAAAAGAATGCAGCTTGATTTGTTCTGGGTGATTGATACCTTCCCGTGTCTCCAGGTCTCGTCCACGTATACAGCCGTCTTTTGTGGTGTTTGCACCAAGTATTGGCAAGGACTAAATTATGATCGGTGCAGAATTCAACCAGCCGATTTCCTCTTTCGTTCCTTTGTCCCAATCCGAATTCTTCACTTCTTCCTTGGCTTACCACTGCATTCCAGTCTCCCATCATAATTAGATTCTCGTCACCTTTTACATATTGTATTAAATCTTCTATCTCTTCAGATATTTTTTTCGATTTCCTCATCATCCGCTGAACTAGTAGGCATATAGACCTGCACTATTGTGGTGGGCATTGGTTTGGTGTCTATCTTGACGACAATGAATAACTCTTTCACAATGCTGGTCATAGTAGTTTACCCGCTGCCCTATTTTCTTGTTCATTATTAAACCAACTCCTGCATTACCCCTGTTTGATTTTGTGTTGATAATTCGGTAGTCGCCTGATCAAAAATCCTGTCCTTCGTGCCAACGTACTTCACTTATACCAACTACATCTAACTTTAGTCTATCCATCTCTCTTTTCACATTCTCTAACTTACTACCACGATTCAAACTTCTAACATTACACGCTCCGACTCGCAGAATGTCAGTATCCGTCTTCCAGATGATCGCCCCCTCTCATGTAGTACCCACCCGGAGATCCGAATGGGGGACTAGTTTACCTCCGGAATATTTTACCCGGGAGGAATCCATCATCTGTACATCATTCATACAGAGAGAGCTGCATGTACTCGGGACTAGTTAAGGCTGTAGTTTTCCGTTGCTCTCAGCCGTGTAGCTGTATCAACACAGCTAAGCCATGTTGAGTGTTATTACAAGGCCATATCAGTCAATCATCTAGACTGCCGCCGTTGCAACTTCCGAAAGGCTGCTATCCCCCTTTCGATGAACCATTCCTTAGTCTGGTCTATCAACAGATACCCATCCGTAATGGTTGCACCTGCGGCTCGGCTATCTGCTTCATTGGGACACGCAAGCCTCCCCACTGCGCCAAGGTCACATGGTTCGCAGGGGAGGATATGATGCTTATCAATTTATATTTCTGTGTATCTACCAAATTTTAAATTATTTAAAGAAATGGTAGTATAGAAGTGAACTTTGTGCACTGATAACTTGAAGTGCTAGTTTTACATTTTACATGGACATTCTGATTCATACCAAAAAATACGAAGTACATGGACTTTAAATTATGAAGATTTTAGAATATGATATATGTAGCGGTATGTTGTCCTAGTTTAACATATATTACATACTGTATTCCTATGCATAGGATGTTTTTTGTGACGTGTCCTATTCTGTAAAATGCAGGTAAAGTTAAAAAATTGAGTTTGAAGTTGAACTGGCTGAGTCGAAACTGAAAATAAATTACTTCACTTATTACAAATCCTTGTTAACTAACTGGTTTATAGTTTCAAAGAAATAACACTAACTTATTTCAGTAGCTATAGTTCTATCGTTAAAGACTAAGTGTACCTGCATGATAAGGTAAGGTAAGGGTTGTTCTGCCCAAAGGCAGGTCCGAACCTCCGCAGAGGTGTTCCTGAGCCGGAGTTTACGTGCAGTAGGGTGGCCAGTTCCTTTCCGCTCCTCCATTCCCTTACCCCCCACCAACAGCGCGTGTCAACCCATCCAATTTCTGACAACGCCCAATGTTGCTTAAATTCGGAGATCTCACGGGATCCGGTGTTTCAACACGGCTACGGCCGTTGGCTGCAAGATAAAGAACATTACAAATGTTGACATATATGTGGAGAAAATAAAGTGAACGTAAGTACTAAAAACTCTCAAAAAGTGGACATAAACCGAAGAATAAACATCTGTGAAGTCGGAGTGTCACTTTTGAACAAGTAGGTATTCTACGAGTTCGCCTCTGTGGTGTAGTGGTTAGTTGGATTAGATGCCACCCCCGGAAGCCCGGGTTCGATTCCCGGCTTTGCCACGAAATTTGAAATGTGGTGCGAGGGCTGGAACGGGATTCACTCAGCCTCGGAAGGTCAACTGAGTGGAAGTGGGTTTGATTCCCACCTCAGCCACCCTGGAAGTGGTTTTCCGTGGTTCCCGCTTCTCCTCCAGGCAAATGCCGGGATGGTACCCAACATAAGGCCACGGCCGCTTCCTTCCCTCTTCCTTATCTATCCCTTCCAATATTCCCATCTCCCGCCAAGGCCCCTGCTCATCATAGCAGGTGAGGCCGCCTGGGCGAGGTACTTGCCATCCTCCCCAGTAGTATCCCCGACCCAGGGTCTGAAGCTCCAGGACACTGCCCTTGATGCGGTAGAGGTGGGATCCCTCGCTGAGTCCGAGGGAAAAACCAACCCTGGAGGGTAAGCAGATTAAGAAAGAAAGTATTCTACGAAAACAAATCCCAATTCGTTGGAGATCAGCTTTAGAGTCAGTAGTAATGACTACGAATGTCCGACTCGTTGGCTGAACGGTCAGCGTACTGGCCTTCGGTTCAGAGGGTCCCGGGTTCGATTCCCGACCGGGTCGGGGATTTTAACGTTAATTGGTTAACTCCAGTGGCTCGGGGGCTGGGTGTATGTGTTGTCTTCATCATCATTTCATCCTCATCACGACGCGCAGGTCGCCTACGGGAGTCAAATAGAAAGACCTGCACCTGGCGAGCCGAACCCGTCCTGGGATATCCCGGCACTAAAAGCCATACGACATTTCATTTTTTTCACTAGGAATTAGAATGTGGTGGGGGAGGGGGGTGCAAGGAATGTAAAGACAACAAAAGGTACCAGGATTTGTCCGATATAGCGGGGTGTGGAGGGGGTACAATATATTAGAACTAAAAACAAAAGCTACAAAGTGGTTGGTTATTGATGCTCTTTGAGGAAATTTCAACGGAGAGGTAATCATTTTGATATTTTGATTCAATAAAATTGAATGAAACTTTCACCAAAGGAACAGTATTACAATTAAACAGAAGTACAGTGTAATTATACACTTAAAAATCATTTAGTATTTGACTACACATTATGAAACTAAGAGACAATAAGAAGACTGTCAGAATGACGAACGCGCGCTGCAAGGGAGTGAATCATACATCAGTGTCCATGACCTTGGCAAAAATATACCCCTGCCATTGTTCCTCTCAGCACTACTTCCTGTTGCACTATACAAGGTCGCGACGACCGACATTTTGTGCTTATTTCCGCTAGTAATTATGTTAATAATTAAATAATATAACAGAGAGCATTAACTGATAAAACAACAAATTGTTTTTTGATAATTCCCACAATTCCTAGTTTCATGCGGCTAAAATGGAATTAAAATATAATGTTTTCTCCAAAAAATGTCTCCCATCTGCCCCCCCCCCCCCCCCCCCCGCTCCTCCGCCGCTACTGTTTAGAAACACCCGGGACACCATGACCACGACTAACACATGGTTACAAGTTGTGAGATCATGGTGCACGTGAGAAGGGAATCAAGATATTTTGCATTACGTGTGACGCCAAACAGCCTGGTAATTAAGTAATATTAGAGAGGAGATCCAATTTATTGCCGCTCGTATATCACCAGATTGTTTACACTGTACACATATCCACCGCAAGCAATGCGGATTATGAGCTTAAGCTTCAATAGCTGCACATAAAACAAGTTACTGGCACATTTGGCTCATTTTACTGAATGACGCACTGGCGTACTCACATGTGTTCTGTACTGTCGGAGAACTACCTAAAACAGCGACGAAGTTTAATGTTTTCTACATAAAATAAATTAGCCCCCTTGCGTGTAACTTGCGAATTTATTTTGGATTAGCTAAGCGGAGGTTAAACAAAGGAAAGTAGTTTAGTTACATTTTACCATATTATATTGTTGTGGTATCACGTGGAATAAAAGAGGATGACCTTTTGTAAAACTCAGAAAGCTTGCTTGCTGTTTTTTATGTCAGTGACGTGATTATAGATATAGGAACTACTTCCTGCTAATAAAAACACCTTCGAGCGAGTTGGCCGAGCGGTTAGAGGCGCGCAACTGTGATCTTCCATCCGGAATATAGAGGTTTCGGACCGCACTGTCGGCAGCCCTGAGAATGGCTTTCCTAGGTTTACCATTTTCACACCAGGCAAATGATGGAGCTGTACCTTAATTAGGACCATGACCGTTTTCTTCCCACTCCTAACCCTTTCCTATCCCATCGTCACCGTAAGACCTGTCTGTGTCAGTGCGACGTAGAGCAACTTGTGAAAAAAAAATGCAGAAGTCGAGATTATTCGTCAGCTAATGTCGTTCTCTCCACGGACAACTCAGAACATACCGCTTCGATGAGAACGCTCATCTCTTTCCTTCCAAATATTTCCAGGACAAAGTATGCAACATTTTTGTGACACTACTCCTTTGTTGGATATCACTAAGAACAGATCCTGCTGTGTGTGTGTGTAAGAGAGAGGGAGAGGATCATTTGCAGTTCTGGAATCAAGTAATCCTGTTGATGGTCCCCATACACATTTCCATACTTACTACAAGTCCTGATACTCTCATGACTGTGTGAAGAGGTCTGTCGGAAATTAATTTTAACACTGCTGTTGACATTACGACGAAATTGTGCATACGATTATATTTACGATATGTTGGTTGATCATTCTCCCAAGTTTATTGAAATCTGCCATGCTGAAACCAATCCCGTGGTTTCCCATTTTCACAGCAGGCGAATGCTGGGGCTGCACCTTAATTAAGGCCACGACCGCTTCCTTCCCACTCCTAGCCCTTTCCTATCCCATCGTCTTCATAAAACCTGTCTGTGACGGTTCGACGTAAACAAATTTTAAATTAGAAATAAAGTATTAGAATATTATTGCTACGAATAAATCACCGTTTGCTTTACCGATCTAATTTAATTCTAGGATGACCGAATCAAAACACACGCAAGCAATTATCTTCAAATATGAATGACCAGACTGCACAAACTACTGTCTAATTACAAGTCTCCGTGCTTCTCACAGCGGGAGGCGGTTGGGTGGTCTACCCGGACGGGCGATAATCCTAGCTGACAGGCTACCTTTCACTTTCGCACGGAGAAACCTTTTTTTCACCTCACTCAGCTGCGCGTAGAGGATTGAACACTGGGCTGCTGACTCCCACAACAAACGATGACTGTTCCTTGATTCGAATCCAGAGAAATTCTAGTTATTCCTACAGTCAATACAGTGGCTCCACACAGTGAACTACTTAATACTGACAACTAAACAGTGGTCACACAACAACGACAACTCAACAGTGCTAGCCAGTACTACAATACTCCTCTCAACAATGACAGTAAATCGAAACCGATTTTCAACTTATTAGGTCGTGTTACGTACATTTAGTACGTGTTGAAGATATTTTAAGTACAGAACAAAAATGGCCAACCGGACCCGAGCGGGATCCGAACCCACAACCTCCCGATTTTGCGTCGGATTCCACTGGTGTCCGGTTGGCCATTTTTGTTCTGTACTTAAAATCTCTTCAACACGTACTAAATGTACTTAACACGACCTAAAAGGCTAAAAAACGGTTTCGATTACAATGTGGTCGTAAAAATGCAATATTCAATGACAGTTAGCACTGATCCAATATTACTCACACCAGCTATTCTAAATCTCTCGATGACCTACACTCCTCGGTAATGCACACAGAGTACTCTAAGGCAGTACATAGAAAGTATTCCGCTCCTTAAGCTACGGTGCTCTGACTCTGGCGGAATAGAGATAACACCACCTCTACTCCAGTCACTTGCTCCATGTCGGTACACAGACAGTAATCCAGCCCGTACTCCAAGACAGTACACACACAGTACCCCGGAGGTCAACATGACGAGAATTTGACACCAATGAGACACTGAATGCGGCCAGTACTGCCACCGAATTCCAACTTTAATACTGATTCACTGTTTGTGGCCGGTCTACTTTTTATATCCTTATGGTGTGGTACTAGAACATGTGGTGCTCGGCTAGAGGCGGATATATCTCGTTGCACCTTGAAGAAGGCGCCCTGATAAGCCAATGAATAGAACGATAAGTGGAAAGCCCGGGCATGCCCTCCAAGCCAGCTAGGAGCTGCCCGGTCTGACTCATATATCCCATCAATGAAGTACCGAAAGAGGCTAATACAGGGCTGACCTTTTACGATATTATATTACAAGTAAGTAGTGGTGATTACTGTTGTAAGAGCAAGTACAAATGGGCAATCTTACTCTAATAACACTAATCAGAGGGAAAAAGGGAAGGGGTCGAACATTAGAAAAAAGGAAGTATTGGCCAAAGCAAGACAAGGGTCACGAAGGGTGGGAAAATTAAAGGATCCCTAGGCCTCTGAAACCTGACACCGTTTTGGTCGGAAAAGGACAAGAGTTGACCAAAGGAGGTCAGATAGGAAAATAGAATTGAGGAGCCTGACACAAGTAAGTGGAAGCGATGCCAGATTCAGCTAGAAGAACCGTGGTTGTCAACCCACGCTCCAAAGTCCAGAGTCTCCGGTCCCACCTTTAATAGCCGTTTACGACAGGTAGAAGGTACCGTGGGTGTATTCCACCGTTCTCACTCACAGGTTCAATAATAGCTGTAACAATTACAAAACACTACAATGGTTATGATGGGAGAGGGAATGGGTGATTAGTTGGGTGGCTTAGCTGCTGGTTCCCCACCCGGAAGATTTTCATCTCAAAATTCAGGTTGCGTCAGGAAGGGCATTCGTTCTTTAACTTGCGGCCAAAACCAAACTGAGAATAGGTGGCTGCAAAAATAACTGCGATAAGCTGAAGAAAGTAAAGTTACTGTAACTAGTTGGGCAAATTTAATAAAATAATAACAGGTTATTAAATGTACGAAAGATAACAAAATGTAGATAAATTTCGAATTTAAAGCGACAAAAAAGGGGCAAATATTCGTTTATAGGTATTGCAGCGCGCCCGTCTGCTAGTTCGATAAATATCGTGTGCGCTTGTGCTAGATCAGCCTACGTTATTCTTCTCGTATGCGCACAGCAGGGTGGGGTGCAATGGGCACCGAGGAATGAATAACCGGAAAACTCAACACATACATAACCAAAATGAAATCCAAAATCAGTAAAATCCGAAGAAGCTCCAATCAACCACAGATCACGGGCCGATGAATAAATACTTACCTATAATAAATCACGTGCGCCGGGTCGAAAATGACCAGAAAGAAAAGTCATGAACTGAAATGGAGCCTATTAAGTCAAAAGGATAAAATTTAAAAGGCTGCCTCTCCTACTCCTTCAATAGTAACGCCAAGTAGGGAGCACAGAGTTTATTAAATAAACATAAGGAAACCAAAATAACATCAACGGCTACGTGAAAATCGGAAACAAATACGCTAATATAATGAATGAAAACAGCCCTCATGAGATCAACACATAAAAACCTCTTCACTACCATCATAGCGTCGTGTCTAACTATAATAGTATTCAGTCGACAGGTTCAAACCTCATAATAAATATATTGAGAAAATAGAGAAAGAAATTGTTACATTAAAAACACATTATCCATTTTCCATTACGCAGTCCTCGGCTCAAAGCAATATATCATATTCATTTCAACAGGACGTGTATTTACCGAAACGTGACACAAAGTCATAAAGTAAAACTACATCTCACAACATTGGTTTGCAACGAACTTCACAAAATGTGAAGGCGGAAAGTTAAACATGGCCGGGCCAAAACCTGAAACGAAAACACAAAAAGGATGGGAGGGTCAAGCTCAAGCATGGCGTTCGGGACAAACAAGGAGTTGCTAAGGAAATAAAAAGTCAAACACACACCAAATGCGGAAATAGCGAAGAAATTTCTATGATATGAACAAACAAACAACTCATCTAGGAAAAATGATATGCGTCCTACTTATCTCACATTCGAACACTCACGCGTATGGTTAGCGGTCCAACAAACAGGGAACGTATATCAGAGAACATCGGTCAGAAAAAACCACAAAGTGTAGAAGTACAGTTCATACATAATGTCTCATGCGGATTTGCGAGGCGAAACTCACACATCATCGGAGGCCTAATTCACATCATCAGTACGTCTCTCATATACAACTTAAATGCCAATGCAGCACCAGCCTCACATGCACAGTACTTGCTTTTCCGATACACAACCAGAGATCAAACTGGTATATGAATAATAAGATAGTGACCTCCACAACATGAATCGTAGAATGAAGTCGACCCAATACACTTCCAAGGTGCAACAGAGCTCATTCCCTCAATACAGACACTCAGTGATGGTAAAACACAGATCAATGTACCGAGTTGAGACACCAAATGTCACATGGACAACAACGGTACGAACAAGACGGGCACGAAATAAAAAAAGGCTAGCTTAAGAAATAATGTCCAAGCATAATGCCGTGGGGTGATATAAAAGAAACATGGCTTACAAGGCCAACCTCAAGGAAGGGAAGAACAATGGTGGAAGTACCATAAAAGTAGTAGTTAAATTACCTTAACTACTACTACTTCTGACCATTCATGCAAGAGCAATAGTGATAGCATCTTAAAACAGTTGAAATAACGCTTTAGCCTCGAGATACATCGTGTCACTCTCCATTACCCTTCACCAAGACAAAACCTTAGAAGAAGAGCCATGGAGAATCCAGACAGACAAGATCGGGAAATATAACGTACACCACAGGACGACACAGACGACATCTGTGATCTCCTTGGGCTAAGTTTGCTTGTACAAATTAGAAGTCAAAGGCGGCCATGATAGCCATGTCAATGAGAACACGTATGTGTCAGAAAGGACGAAGTTCGTCAGAAATGCGAACAACTTAGAGATAGAGCAGACCAGGTATAGCACAGTAGTCAGGGATTCGAATAATTTGCCTAGGGAGATGATCGATAATTTTTCAAATTATTTGAAATTATTTAAGAAACTAGTCAAACAACTGATAGGCAATCTGCCAAGTGGGCGACTGCCCTAAATGTATTTCAATATTGATTGATTGATTGATTGATTGATTGATTGATTGATTGATTGATTGATTGATTGATTGATTGATTGATTGATTGATTGATTGATTGATTGATTGATTGATTGATTGATTGATTGATTGATTGATTGATTGATTGATTGATTGATACTGAACTGAGCTTATTACCTGACACATGAGGTATGTGAAAGTTGCTATAAGAGAGAATTAGTAACGTCGAATAATAATAATAATAACAATAATAATATTAATAATAATAATAATAATAATAATACTTTGCCCGTGTGGCTATTGCCAACCTGGTGCTTCCGTTATAAGGGAGACCCTCTGACAAGGGTGGTATGAGCCGTGATCGAACCCATCTACTCGAGCTGAGTAGGCCATCGCTCTAAGACCTGAACTTCTTATTTCGGTCACAGTTACTCAGTTCTCGACCCATGGGAATTAATCGTTCAAGAAAAAATATCGCGACCCGGCCGGTAAACGATCCAGGGCCCCGAATACCGAAGGCCAAGACGCTGACACTACTGTAATGGAGCTGGACCAAAACTCGTATGGTCGAATATCTTGAGGTGGTGCAGTTCTATTCATGTGTACTCAGAGTGGAGGTGAACTGAATGTATCTTTTAACCATATACCAGCCTCTCTGCCAAGTTTAAATATCTGGCAGTACTGAAAGTCGAAGTCGGATCTCCAAAGTGACAGCCGATAGAGCTAACCTTTACGGTACGGAGGTGGACAGTTGGGTAAATAAATATTGTAAGTTCAATTCTCATTTATATCATTGTCTCCTTTCATTACCATCAGAATCTTATTCTACAATGATTCTTGCATGAAAACTATTAAAATATATATATTAATATTCTGCACCAAATCCTCACGTTAATGCAGGTCGAGCAGAGCAGTCATATTTGGCCGAGCGCCTACCAGTGGATACGCTTCCTATCAGCAAGCACTGGTTTAGTAGATTTTTGAAATATTCCTTTCACCGGTATAGCGATTTCCGAGAAGTACAACTAGCGCAGGTGATAAATTGGAATTTATACCATCTCTCCCTATCTTTCCAAAATTCTTCATAATACTAGAAAAATCTATTTAATGTCTAATCTGAATTCTCCATGTTGTTTACACGTTTCTTTTTGGATTGTACAATTATTTCATCGGTTGAATATCTTTCCTCTCTGTGCTGCTATCGGTCCAAATCTTTATCGGTTGAAGTAATATTTTGTATACCCTCTCCTAAAATGTATAAGATTCCCCGCTGAATTATTTAAGTACGATGTACAGCAATTTTAATAATCAATATTGAACCCTTAAAGTCTTTCGAAGGATCCGTACCTTCCTCACCTATCAGCAAATCGACATGAGATCTTTCTCTTGGGTCGTCGATAGATTCTTCGTTACTTGATTAGGTAAGAGCGGGTTTCAGTAATTTAAACTAGGTCTACGATGAGAGGATTCGAGTCAAAAGAAATGGATGTTTATTGATCATATGTGATAAAGTTGAGGAAACTTATGATATTACACTACCTTAAATTAACGCACTCAATCTTGTCCGTTTTTAAAAGAAATAATAATATAATAACAATAACGATCATGAGAGACGCTGGCTTGGGAAAACTTAATTAAATTACTTGATGGGCATCCTTATTAGAATTTAAGAATTAAGAATGAAATAAGGAAAGTCTGGAGATTCTTAAGATCGGTCTCCATCTATCACCATAATGATTCGTGATGATCCAGTCCCCGTAACACGAGCTCTGTACTCTTAGTATAATTAAGGCAGTCCAATCAGTATGTGCGACACAGTGGTTGTACGGCATGGGCCCTTAATTGAATCGATGTGACCTGCAACTATGTCATGGTCCAACATGTAACTTCGTGGTTTACGCAGAAGTCATTGTGGCTGATGACCGCAAGAAAAATGATGCTATACTGGTAGACGGCTCTAATCTAAGTCACTGAGGTTGATGGACCCATGACCATCCAAACTTTTAAGGTGAAGGCTGAGCACAATTAAGTTACAGTAGTTAATGACCAAGGTTTCCACATTAATGTATCCCCAGCACATCTGATGCTCAACAAATAAAAATAATAACAACAACAACAAACGCTCACAACACTTGCGGCAGTAAAATCCTTAGCCATCGGACATGTCCCCTTAATCGTTACATTAATAAAGTGAAATTTTCCAGCAAATAAAACTAAGATTTCCAGAATAAATTTCCAAGTTAGTCACTTGGTTTTATACTAATCCTCAAAGTACGATTCCAATGAATTAAATAAATCAATAAATGAAGTAATCTCATAATCCTAATTAACAACAAATTTTATTTATACCGGACGGAGTGGTTTCTCTAAACTCCGTAACTGTTAATTACATTTTTATCACTCGGACCTGTTTGCCAGAAACATTCCTCTGACGAAAATATTGATCTGATATTGTTTGTGCTCAAAGTTTTCTTCAGCTTGGAAGAGAAATACATTGTCATAACCACCAGTACCATTTATCTCGTGACGTCACTCAACAAGTTTAAATTATAACACTAATAATTATTAAGAAACTAGCTTGTATAACCCTAAACTTATATCCTGTAATCTGCATAAACTTATACACAACGCAAAATAAAACAACCTATGTCAAATCGCTTATAACGCCTATGGTAATTCCTTGGACTAATTCCGGCACCTCCTTCGATATGATATCAGATAGATGAGACACAAGTGTCGTAATGCACCTCACGAAACTCTAGGGCAGATGGGCTACTGCAGCCCATGTGCTCTACAAGCATGACCTCATACCACATTAAGTGATAGTTGTGCCTTGGAAACTAACAAAAACAACAACAACACAATCATCCATCATGAACTCTATGGATTGACAGCTATCGTGACGTTCAAATAAAACAATCGCAAAACTTTGGACAACCCTCAATAACACAAACAACATTACTACAGATTCTCAAATTTGGACATCTCTGAAAATGATTTTTTTCGAACATAACATACCATCGTGTCATTTCCGTCGCTTTCGTAATGATCTCAAGTCTCTACTAAAACGACTATCTTCTAAAATAATGAAATCTAATATCAAACTTTTACTACATTTGACAAAATCTCAGTTACAGTTTATTTCTAACATTACACTGGTTCGGCCGCCCAACAGCTGGCTTAATAACGGAAACACGATTCCTCCTCGCTATATATTACGGAAAACATATACGTTACCTTCACCAGTATCAAATAAAAACATGTCCTAACTGACAATTTTCATGAAATACGATTGTTGCTTGTTGTTTAAAGGGGCCTAACATCGAAGGTCATCGGCCCAAATAGGATTCTTGACCCACATAGATTATGCAAAGATATTTAATGTAAAACGTAACTTGCAATAATCTTATTGACACGGTCCTACGGTTTCACGTGGAATCCTAACTATAGAATAACCCTATTGCTAGAGCAATAAATAACACAAAATAAATCGTCGGGTTCCCTACATTGAAATGCCCGGCATAACGTCTCTTCACCATTACAGGATTTCAAAAACCTGATCCTCTTTCCTTCCCACCTTTGGAAGACTTATACTTTTACTATCACAAACTCTCTACACGACAATAATATGGAATATCTCTCTGGTGTGATCCAACCTGCTGTTATATAAAACATTATGTGACAAACTAACCATCTCTCCTCGCATACCTGAGATTGATAAGACAGTATTTCAAAAAACCGAAACTCACAACTTGACTTACAAGAACTTTTACCGTTATTTTCCTCTCATCAATTCTGCACAGATTTAACAGACTTTTGGAATAGTACTCCTCTTTCACAAATCACACCCGTCTCGCCTCGTAACTTCCCTTGAAAAAATTTACAGCGCCGAACACACCACACCACGGTGTACCTTCCACAACAGCTGACATTCCATCATTATCGCGCACTCACACTAAATGATAAAACAGGAATTACACTTACAGGAATTCCACCTTTACACTGAACAGAATTTTATGATAAATTAGTGTCTTAACTTTGATAAACAACAAGCATACAAAATAAACGTACGGAAATGATACTTTGCTCTAGAAATTAATGTCTTAACTTTGGTAAACAAAAGGTATAGTAAATAAACGTACGGATATGATACTTTGCTCAAGATATTATATTGGTTTTACAACCATCAAATCTACTACTATATACCAATTCACACGTTAGTTTCGCGACTTTCAGTTTTTCCAAGAAAGATAAAAGTATGACCGTAGGTCGTATTCCTCTGACACTTTTACTAAATAAAAGAATGACCAAAATGCGTCACAGATACACAAATAAAATGGTGACATCATGAAATAAATAAAATGGACTTAATGAGAAAGTAGTGTACATACCTGTAGTCGTACGTGGTTTCACATCTTAACAGGTATACCAGCATCTCTCATTCTTTATCTAGCCATCTCGACAGATAGTGGCTTTACAAAACATATTTTTCCCGTCTTTGTCGTTGGTATCATTCACCTGAGAATAATGACATAAACAAAAAATGCCCTGCACACGTTCCATTCCTCGGGAACCGAACACGTTCGTCAAATCTCCGATCCGCACACGCAATAAAGCCGATCGGTGATATTAGCTAATTGAACTGCAGGATTTGAGCGTTATAATGACCTCTGTTGCCCTGATATGAATTTACGTGAATGTTCGACATGAGAATACCTATAATTTGACTGATAATCTCTCTCCCCACTTGGAAATGACGTTAGATAGCCATCTTTGGCTAAACTTCCTTCTCTTCTAGGGACTTAACCTCCACAACCGATTCTTAATGTTAGTCTGAATGAAGTGCGGTCCCCTCAAGTTCACGGAAAACAATGCGAGATTGCAAATGGCGCGGCGTTTTTAAAATAAAATTTACTCCCATTCCCATGCCATCTGCATTTACCGCCAAAATTTACAGACAATTTTTCCATCACACAGAAATGTAATTACGGCTGATTACGTCATAACACATAGTTGCTTACTCTAATAGCGGCTTTGATAATAAACATTTACGGTTTCACTTAACCAAGTGAGTCGTTAAATTAAATCATAAGCTGGCACTATATTTTGGTGCATGTAACAGAGTTTAAACGAATGAGGGCGTCTTTCAATAATTTTCCTTCTGGAGATATTTAGCGGTCTAAAGTCTTTACCATTAACAACCAAATTATTACACGTACGATTTCCTGACGTTTACTACGGAAATTTCGTCCCCAATTCTTCATAAAATGTGTACTTTTACTAGAAAAATAGTTTCGCCAAATTAGTACGTATCATTGTACGTTCTGCACGTGTGCGTAACGTAATTTCCGTAGCGTGAGAATGAGAATCACCACCTGTTCTCCACGTATCATCCCTGATCAGAGATACGAAATGTAGCTAGAGCTCATGACTTGAAATTTATGGTATATGGGACATCATGTAATGAATTTAGGACTCTGACTCATCATGACTCAAAGGCCATGGGTTAAATTTTCCATTGTTCATCTATTTTAGGTTATTAAGGATTATTAACCAGTTGCTCATCCCCTGAAACAATTGCCACTATCCTTACAACCTTCATATCAATTTATCTATTGAATATCTTCGAAGGTAGGAACTTTTCCATTGTTCATCTATGTTGCTCATACCCTAAACAAATAACCACCATCCCTACCACCTTCATATAAATGTATCGATTGAATATATATTTATATCTATATGTATACAGAGCGTATACATGGTACATTTATAACGGAAAACACACAGGAACAGAATGCACGAGCCAGGGACGTAACAACTAGAATACGAGCCAGTCTGTTAAAATAAAAAATCGGGACCCCTCAAATAAAATGTAAAACCTGTGAATAAATTTAATTACGGTACGTAGAAATAACGCAATATACTGTGAAGTAATATGAACAAAGGGGTTACTCGTTATTGTAAGCTTACCAAAAATAATTTTTAATGGTTTTCGTACTCGACGACGCCAAAATAAAAATATTACATGCTAGAAAAATGAATCTTAATGAGAGTCGTTATAGTTCCGTTATGATACAGTTTCTTCGCCAATCAGAATTCAGATTTTCATTATGGTACAGGTTCTCCACCAGTGAGAGTTCAGATTTTCATTATGATACAACTCTTTGACCAATTAGGTAAGGATAGCATAGCACCTGCTCTCAACGCACTAGCTTCGCACTTGTTTCCAAGATCAAACATGTCGGAGACACATATTAACACCAGTGCACCTTCTACTTCTAATATTCCACAATCACACGGCACATTCCCGCAAATTCACTTCACCAACTGTACAATAAACAATTTGTATTTGAAATAAAGCTAGGTTATGATAACCTTCTATCAAAGCTTTGAAAACATACGACATTGTCAAGGTCTCTGATCCACTCACGGAAAATCAATAACCCAGCGCATGCGCCCTGCGCTCCGTTCAGTAAACTCAACTATCAAGTGACAGTTATAATTATCGTCGAGCGTAAACAATCGTATGTAAGTCGCCTATAATGGTATGGATATTATAAAACTCGCTTTGCTCGTTTCATAAACATAAGCCATTATAGGCTTGTTGCATAATGCACTCTTATTTACCTGCCTCCGTGGTTTAACAGATAAGCTGCTGAACTACCAAACTCTAAAGCATTTAAATGTTCGTATTTAACTTTAATTCGTTTCATTTTTAAGTAACTACAGAACTATACTCTGTAATGGTGTATTCGATTACAACATGGAAATATGTACAAAAAAATTAAATCAAAAACTGTTCTCATAAAGTCTGAAAAATATCAAACCGCGCAAGCTTATTGTTAACTTACACAAAGGGAGCTCGTTCAAAACTGAGTTGAATGATTGTTACTGTAACTTCTTATTGGCGTTATACATTGTTGTCGAATAAATGTGTGACATAAGTCACATGTTCTGCAAAATTTGTGCATAACATTATCTCGGGTACACTATAGCTCATTCCACGTTAAGGAAACAGTATTGCTGTTATGGACCTACAAGGAGTTAACCCCCCCCCCCCCCGCTCTGAGACTTGCTTAATTTCTCGTGATTAACGGATATTATACCGTACTTTGTAATGTAGTATGAAAGACAGACACAAAGGAAGAGCATTTTTGCCCGTGAGTTATTAAAATAACTATATAACACTTTCTTTTTCATAAATATATTCGTATGGAGGAAGCTCAATGGCAGGAAGAGCCATAGCTTCGTTGCCTTCCTTCGTTTTCCTTCTTCTGTGTTGCTCTGGTACAGGCATTATGTACCGTGTGAGCCACCGGCAGTTCACTTCTGTAGTGAAGTCATCTATAGTATTTATTTGATCCGTGTGTGTTTTTAGGCTTTAAATCAGTGCGTACTTGTCTTGAGTTAAGAGCGAGTTGGTTGTACGTTGCGTAGTATTTGTACGTGTTCTATTATTTTCGTACTGTACAGAAGTTGTTACTGAAGATTCTGGTGTTTGATGTGCAGCGATAAATCATGGCATAACTTGAACTGATAAAGAAATCGCCGTGTGTTTTATTTGTGCTTGGTTTTGTTATTTAGCTGTTCTTTCTTAAGCGCATTTTAATTTTACCACTCTTTCACGACCTCATTAATTTTTTACTATTGTGTCTGTGAGCGACACGACAGCACAGTAGTACCGCGCGTTGCCGGGGGAAATGTATCAAATGCAATTAAATTCATCCCTCATTCCTCAAACCCATAAAATATATTATTTTTTCTACTTTCTCCCCAATATGCTTTACATTTCAATGCTGAGGTTCCTTTTAATGCCGTAGTTTGCCTCTGATTCTGTATAAACCAATAATAACCCCTGTAAAACCCAGTACCGTTCAGTTCATAAAAATAATTTGCAGCTTACTTTCTTCCGCTTTTTATATTGAACTTACATAATGAATTTCACCAATTTATGTGCCGCCATTTTCCCGTGATGGTGTTGATCAGAGCCATTCGAGATGGCAACCCTGTTGTCGTAAGAGCAATACTGTTTTCTTAACATGGAATGAACAATACCCGTCTGGAATGTATCATTTCCTGACTAAAATGTCAGATTTTGGAATCAATTTTCATTATTGTAATTATTTTTGAATAATTTGGTGCAGGTATTTTCTGTGGAGTGTGTAGTGGTGTTGCGAGGGGATGCATTACCTATGCTGTGTTAATGCTCGCTCCCACCCAGAGGAAACGACTCGAACTGAACAGCCGAAATTTCCACTCGACTGCTCACATCTGGCGAAACAGAATCGAACGGGATTCTACGGGAAACTTCAGGTTTGCAATGGACTGTCTGACAGAAGGTGTGAGGAGGCGGAAAATTACGAGAGGTTGGAGAAGTTTCTGGGTGCATGAAATTAACAAAAGAGCCAAACGGAGAGTATTCAAACTTATTTGAATATTTAATGGGCGATGAAGTTAAGTCCAACGGTAGGCCTACTTTAGAGTTACTGTATTGCAATTTCAACAACTATTTCAGATAGTAGCATTTAACAGATAAGTTCAATTTTAGAGAATGAGATGCTATCTCAGATACAATGGGAGTCCGTGTCGTTTTTAAAACTCCTTTAATGCAATAGATTGCGTCCCGTGTAAGGATGAAGTCATTAATCGACGTAGCCTCAACTTATTTTTTTTACAATTTGCTTTACTTCGTAACAATACATATAGGTCTTATGGCGACGATGGGATAGGAAAGGGCTAGGACCGTGGCCTTAATTAACGTACAGGCCCAACATTTGCCTGGTGTGAACATGCGAAAACCACGGAAAACCATCTTCAGGGCTGCCGACATTGGATTTCGAACCCATTATGTCCCGAATGAAAACTCACACCTTCGCGACCCTAACCGCGCGGCCAACTCTCTGAAACATTAATTAAAGACCGCGCAGTGAATTTAGTGTCCACAGCAGAGCGATTTCGTATACAGTAGCCTACTATTCGTTAGAAACACATTTACGACAGTTTGAAACCTAGGGAATGCCATTTACGAAATCGTTCATCTATCTATCTATATAAATAAAATTGTTTCTGTTTGTCTGTTTGTCTGTCTGTTTGTCTGTTCCACCATCACGTCGAAACGGCTGGATAGATCTCAACCAAACTTCATATTTAGAGTATACTGACCCCGGGGAAGGTTTCGATATGCATATCATTTTAAAATCTTTGAAAAGACGGGGGTTTTATAGGAAAAACGGTTTTCCTCCATTTTCTCTTATACTATTATAGGCAAAATATCGAATTTGTCGTATAAGGACGAGACAAAGCTCAATTTAATCCTCTTGACGCAAAGAACAAAACTCGGTAAGCCCTACGGGCCCGAAAACCATGTTTTAAGGCCCTAAAACCAACCGTTACGGAGATATTGGCACCACACTACCCCTGCTCTAGGAATCGGATAAAGAAATGAACTGCCGTAACCATGGCAACGTCAGCTCCAGGATTCTAGAGCAGTGAGATTATGCATGTACGTTTGGGCATAGCTGTCAACCAAAATAGGTACAAATAAGACTTAATATCTGGGAAAAAAATATACTGTTGTGTAAGGCACTCATAGGACTCCTTTGGGCGGGGATGGAAAGGGGGGTGAAGAACGAGTGTAAAAATCTATATAAATAAAATTGTTTCTGTTTGTCTGTCTGTTTGTCTGTTCCACCATCACGTCGAAACGGCTGGATAGATCTCAACCAAACTTCATATTTAGGGTATACTCATCCCGGAGAAGGTTTTGATATGCATATCATTTTAAAATCCTTGAATAGACAGGGGGTTTATAGGAAAACTAGAATGGTTTTTCCACCATCACGTCGAAACGGCTGGATAGATCTCAACCAAACTTCATATTTAGAGGATACTCATCGCGGGGAAGTTTTCCATATGCATATCATTTTAAAATATTTGAATATATGGGGGTTTATAGGAAAATCAGAATGGTTTTTCCACCATCACGTCGAAACGGCTGGATGGATCTCAACCAAACATTGTATTTAGAGTATACTAATCCCGGGGAAGGTTTAGATATGCATATCATTTTAAAATCCTTGAATAGACGGGGGGTTTATAGGAAAACCAGAGTGGTTTTCCCACCATCACGTCGAAACGGCTGGATAGATCTCAGCCAAACTTCATATTTAGAGTATACTCATCCCAGGAAAGGTTCCGATATGCATATAATTTTAAAATCTTTGAATAGACGGGGTGTTTATAGGAAAACCACAGTGGTTTTCCTCTATTTTCTCTTATACTATTGATTTTCTGTAAACTTCGTTTACCGTACGTGAAACGTCTCTTCATTATAAACAACTTTCGTTATGTTCATAATTTACCTTACTCTTCACATGACGGAGAAATTTACAATTTTCTGCTGGTATCATGCTCTGCATTTAGTGACCGACAGACCGACAACGAACCTACAGGTTACCATGGCAACGTCTCTGACTGCATGCCAGTAGGGAAGTAACGTATTGCCATTTTCCTCATCATGCTTTTAAATTCGTGGTTGTTCCTTGGGTAGATGGCAAGAGAGGCATCAATCGGCTCATCTGCGGGATATTGGCGGAATATCGTTGGAGGTTATAACCGCCCTCGAATAGATTAAGTAATAACACCATTAGTCATCTTCATATTTGTTTACCTAAGAATCACTGAACCTAAATTTCTCCTCTGTTAGCGCTTTATTATATCCATAACTCACGGCATTTATTTATTTGTCGTTATCCGGCTGTCCTCAGTTATAATCCATTTTCTATTAGTTTCAACATTCTTAACTGTATTATTTTCTTCCTTAATTACGCCGTATGTACGTGAATGCTAGAAACTACTGGATGCATTTCCACCAAGATTCGTATTTAGAATACACCTGTCCTTGATAGGTTTCAGGGCAAATATTGTTTCTAAATCCCTGAACTAACTGGGGGTTTATACGAAACCGAAACAGTGATTTTGCACTTCCAAAAAATATACACAACAAAATTTTATGGAAGTCTACCTACCTTGGTAGAAATTAATGTCTAAACCTTTTTTTCTCATGTGCATCATTTCGATACGGGGATCAATAAGGGAGATATCATTAAAGGACCGTTTTTCTGTACAAGTCCCATCGGACTTAACTCACGAGCGGGTGCGTGTAAAGCGTATTCCTTACAACTTGAAAACTACTGAAGACATTCGAAACAAAATTTATATTTAGCATCCACCTGTCCAAAGGTAGGTTTTAAACGTAAATAACATTTCATGTTCCGGAATGGACTGGCGGTTTATAAGGAACCGAAATGGTGATTTTACTCTTCCACAATATATACAGAACAAGACCAACCTGACTGGAAATCGACCAAACCTGATGGAATTCCACCTCTAAACCTTTTTTTTCATGTGCATTTTTTCGTCAGGAGGATTAATAAGGGAGATATCATGAATGGTCACTTTTGCAGGTTAAGTCCAGCGGACATAGCCCAAAAGGTGTTTTACATGGAGCAGATTCCTTATCTATATAAATCAAATCGTAACGACTGTGTACCTCTACACTGACTATTTTGGCGAAATTTTCGTACAGCTTTCCGTTTAAGGGGTAATAATAACAATCTCCATAATTTTTGATTTCCTGAAAGTCCTAATTTTTACCCGCCTCGCCCAAAATCCACATTGTGGCATAATCTGCCAGAAGAATAAGAAGATAATTGAAATTTGACAAAATTATACGTTTTAGCCTGTAACGAATGAAAAATCCTATATCATTAAATTTTTCATTTTTTATCCCCGAAGAATATCGAAATATGCAGGCAATTTTAATGATGGTGCAGACCTTCGGAAATTCCTATCACGTAACGGATTGCACAATCTCCGTTCAATTTGGAATGATCTACAACCGTGGTCTTATGACTTTATGCCGTATCTGTATCCCTTTTACGTTTGATTTTTCTCTATTAATCGATGTTAAGTCAATTTGGAATTTTCACATGCATTATTCATACTTTCAATTACTTATATGAAATACAGAATCATCAAACTCTTCACGAAAATTGGCCCACTCAGTAGCCATATGTGAGCCAAATGCTACGTATGTAGCTGTCACATTATTATCCGAAAAGTAATGTAATGTGAGATGATCTTACAAAACCTTTACCCTGTTCCACGTTTCTAAATCTGACCCAAGAATAGATGACATATCATTGGACCAGCCATTTAGGCCACTAAATCCGGCGTGTCTTATGGTATAATCCTTTGTCAATATGACGTACGTTTAGTAGCAGTTAATCTGTAAATGAAGGTCTTCAATATTGTAAACACGCATATACTTTCGTATGTCGATCTATATATATTCACTGATGTCGATTTAGCGATCGAGAAAGGGTCGGTCTGCTATTGTAATCAGTACTCCCCACACCGACTTTGACTGGCAGTAGGAAAGGGTTCCTTCTCCAACTCCTGTGTAACTGTCATTAGTAAGGAAGGCCTACAATTGTAATGAATAGTTCCCTTCTCGATTTGACTTGCAGAAGGTAAGTGAGCATGCAGTTTTGTTTAAAACTCCCCTACCCGATTGTGTTTGGCAGTAGGCAAGGGTGCCCGCCATTATAAAGAAATGTACTCATCTAAAATGTGACTGGCATTAGGCATAGTGGCCTGCTATTTTGATGGAAACTCACCAACTTGGTGTGACTGGCAGTACGCTGGCTGGCAGTAGGAAAAGGGGCCTGTCATTATAATGATAACTGCACAACTCAATTTCGAGTGATATTAGGGTAATTGCCTGCCATTATAATAAAAACTGTAATCTGTCTGGAGTTAGGAAAGGGGGGCTGCCATTTTAACGAAAACTCCCCAAATCGATTCTGTCCGCATAGTAGGCAATGGGGCCCGCAATTATAATGTAAACTTCCCAACCTGATTGTGAATGCCAGTAGGCAAGTGAGCCTGCCGTTATATCACAAATCCGTAACAAACACTTTACATTGGAAACGTACGGGGACCTCCCCATGCTCTTTCTCGGATAACGCTAAGAGACATGCAATTTTAAAACTATCTTATTTACTGCATGTACACTATTTACTTCGATATTCGAATACAATGTAGAATACCGTACCATGGCAACGTCAGCTCCAGGATTCTACAGCAGCGAAATTATCTATATAAATAAAATTGTAGGGGGTCCGCTGTCTGTAATTTCTTTTGTTTTGCCAATTTTTCAGATATTTATCCGTTTTAGGTCAACTCAAGACCGAATCGGTGGTTTTTACGTTTCGTGTCTGTTTGTTTGTTTGTCTGTTTGTCTGTTTGTCTGTTTGTCTGTCTGTTTGTCTGTTCAACCAAACTTCATATTTACAGTATACTTATCCCGGGGAAGGTTTCGATATGCATATCATTTTAAAATCTTTCAATACACGGGGTGTTTATACGAAAGCCATCACGTCGAAACGGCTAAATAGATCTCAACCAAACTTCATATTTAGAGTATGCTCATCCCGGGGAAGGTTTCTATGTGCATATCATTTTAAAATATTACAATAGATGGGGGGTTTATAGGAAAACCAGAATGGTTTTCCTCCTTTTTCTCTTATACTATTGATTTTCTGTAAACTTCGTTTACCGTACGTGAAACGTCTCTTCATTATAAACAACTTTCGTTATGTTCATAATTTACCTTACTCTTCACATGACGGGGAAATTTACAATTTTCTGCTGGTATCATGCTCTGCATTGAGTGACCGACAGACCGACAACGTCCCCCTGTGGGTGGGGGCGGTAGAATAACAAGAGAGGTGTCAATCGGCCATTCTGCGGGATAATGGCGGAATATCGTTGGAGGTTAGGCCTATAACCGTTCTCGAACAGCTTCAGTAATAACACCATTAGTCATCTTATATGTTTACCTAAGAATCCCTGCGCCTAATTTGCTCCTCTGTTACGGCTTTCTTATATCCATAACTCACACCAGCATAATTTATTGAGGGGCATAAGTAAGAGCAATACATTCACTTGGTATTTACATATTTGTCGTCATCCGGCTCTCCTCAGTTATTATAATCTATTTTCCATTAATGTCAGATTTCTTAACTATTATTTTCTTCCTTAATTACTCCGTATGTATGTTGATTGATTGATTGATTGATTGATCGATTGATTGATTGATTGAATCCCAGCAGAAAGGCGTAATTGTTCAATACAATCCTCCACATTCGGTTGGCCTCAGGAACGGCATACGATCTTAAAATTGGGCCAACTCCCGAGATCTCTCAAACATAAGAACACAAGTCGGATGAGAGAAGAGAGTGGTGATGGTGCTGATTTTTGTTTCAAGAGGAACTACAACGGGGCAACCATCCTATATTAACAGTAATCAGTGACAAAAATGGAGGAATCCGACTCTTCCGAAATTAAGTTATCCGCGAAGGGCGTGGAAATGAGGCCTCGAATGTTCTTATGCCGTCGGAGTCTGCAAAGAACAAGAATAGACCACGGAAGTTCGGATAATATAGCTAAAGTGAGGAGCGTGGCATAAGTAAGTGCACCTAAAAGGGTCCGTGGTCGCGAGCCCACCCTGCCAAGTTAAGGACCCCTGGGGCGATTTCAGTCACCTGTTACGACAGGCAGGGAATAACCCGGATGTATTCCTCCCCCCCCCTCCCACCTTCACCACGCAACAGGCGGTTCACAGAAACGAACTACGATGCACACGCTACGCAAAATACAGTAGGTCACTATATACAACAACAGCAATATAAGGAAAGAAATTACGTACAGATGTTACATGGAAATCTTTCCTTTATAAGAGAGACAGCTATAAACAAAGAAATAAGATACACGTGCGGTTGTGTGCTACACAGTCACGGTGCTCCTGTGGGGAAAACCAACATCTACTGTCGTTCTCTATATGCGATTTTCTATTTTACGCAATAAAAATATCACACGAGAACACTTTTACGTATTCTAAAAGCAACTTTATTATCGCTACGAACTTATCCTGTCAGATAGAAGAAAACATTCAGTGCCTCTCTCGGAATACAAAAAAGAAAACAATCGCTCTCTAAAACAATCTACATAGAATTTATACATGTTTTACATCAGAGATCTAATGGTGCTGTTCCTTGACGCCATATTGGAAATCTGTGTGCCGTACGTCCGCACGTTATACGTCCATGGACACGAAACATAAATATAATAACATAATAATTTCGGCTCATCATAAACCTTCAAAATACCAGTATTGAAGGTTTTATCCTAATTAGGATACCTGTCCTACGACACTACTGCGCAACCAATCTGGGCCACCCGTGAGTCACAGGCAACAGCTACTTCGGTCAGCTTCAGCAGTCTATATCATCCATATCGATAAGCGTAACCGAAATCAATATTGCTCTGAGCAAAAGGAACTTGACTGCTTAATGGTATTCACACTGGTGGCGCTTAGTTCTTCTCTGTATTACATTGTTACTTTCTAACTGAGATTGTTAACATATCTATGTGAGTGTTCATGTCAGTTATTGCGTTTAAAAATATCTGAAATATTGTTTCCTGTTTCAGAAGTGTTGCGACGGTACGTTAATTTATTTCCACTTTAGAAATTTTCGGATACTCTAATTTCATTGGGAACCACTGCATCTGAAATTCTTTTCTGGGCGGGGTTTGTGGTTGTTATTTGGAAGCATTTTGCGGCCTTTCCCTTTCTTTTGCCGATATCTTCATTCTTCGAAGTATCGGATCTCTTTCAATTTCGTTCTGATTAGTGATAAGGCAGGATTGTTGAGGAGTTGTCCTTCCTTTTGAAACAATCACCAATACGGCCATTTCAATTCTGTTGCTGATTGCGATTTTTAACCCCTTTGTGGACTTTATCTTCCTTTTCCGATATCTTCATTCTTCGAAGTATCGCATCTCTTCATATTTCGTTCTGATTAGTGTTAACAGAAGATTGTTGCGCATTTGTACTACCTCTCGAAACAATAATCACAACTACCTCTATTTTGTTGACTATTACCCCTTAGTACTTCCTGCCTTCCCAGTTTCTGCTCTGGGAGGGGTTTCTGTTTTTGATATTTTCGAGCTCATTGCGGCCCTTCCCTTTATTTTGCCGATAACTTCATTCTTCGAAGTATCGGATCTCTTTCAGTTTTCTTCTGATTAGTGTTAATAGAGGATAGTTGCCCCGTTGTACGTCCTGTTAAAACAATAATCACCAACACCACCGTCACCAACAGAAAATAATCACCACCACATGCACTTTGCTGCCCATTACAGAGTTACTGATTGGGTTTCGACACTTTTGTGACTGTTCCTTTGACCATGCCTGCTAGGAAGCGAATTAACATTGGACGGTCCATATCAAAAGCTAAAAAAGTTAAGATATTGAGGGCTTCCGAGACTGCTTCAGACCGCGAGGCCAGACTCAATGCAGACAGACTGAGGAAGAGCACTCACCGTGATTCGGAGAGTGCTTCTGAGCGCGAGGCCAGGCTTAGCTCACAGAGAGCACGCCAGTCCACATCTAGGGCGTCTGAGACTGCTTCAGACCGCGAGGCCAGACTCAGTGCAGACAGACTGAGGAAGAGCACTCACCGTGATTCGGAGAGTGCTTCTGAGCGCGAGGCCAGGCTTAGCTCACAGAGAACACGCCAGTCCACATCTAGGGCGTCTGAGAGTGCTTCAGACCGCGAGGCCAGACTCAGTGCAGACAGACTGAGGAAGAGCACTCACCGTGATTCGGAGAGTGCTTCTGAGCGCGAGGCCAGGCTTAGCTCACAGAGAACACGCCAATCCACATCTAGGGCGTCTGAGACTGCTTCAGACCGCGAAGCCAGACTCAATGCAGACAGACTGAGGAAGAGCACTGACCGTGATTCGGAGACTGCTTCTGAGCGCGAGGCCAGGCTTCGCTCACAGAGAGCACGCCAGTCCACATCTAGGGCTTCTGAGACTGCTTCAGACCGCGAGGCAATACTCAGATCGCAAAGATTTAGACAGATGCGTTTAAGAGAAACAGAATCAGAGGATCAGCGGATGGCTCGAATGGAGCATGACAGAGAGCACCATTCCCTCACACGCGAAAACCTAGCTGCGGAGGAATATTCTCAGGCGTTAACACAACGACGAAGTACCTACGCATCGTTAAACGAAATGCAAAATGTCCAGCAGGAAGAGAAAAGACAACGTGCAGCAGAAAGACGTTCATCAGAGACCACTGATGAATATCTCAGACGGTTAGATGAAGATAGAGTGAGACATGCCAATGTTAGAGAATTACATTCAACGTCAATTGAATCTAGGTGTCCTAATATGATTCCATGGCATGAAAAGCAGCGAAGTGCATTTGCTTATAACCCTCTTATCGACTACCATCCAAGAGCCCATATAGGGTCTTTGAGTAAAGTGTGCCCTTTCTGTAGGGCTCTCAAATGGAAGCAAGAGCCAGAGGGAATGTGCTGCTCTTCCGGAAAAATTAAATTAAATCATCTAACTCCTCTACCGGAACTTCTTATTTCTCTGTTAAATGGGACGCATACTGACTCTCGCCATTTTCTTCAATTTGTGCGAGCCTACAACAGCGCATTCCAAATGACAAGCTTCGGAGCTACTAAAGTAGTGGAAGGAAATTTTATGCCAACATTCAAAATTCAAGGACAAGTATACCACTAAATAGGTTCACTTCTCCCTGCAAACAATGAAAATTCTAAATATCTTCAAATATATTTCATTGCAGACCACAAAGCACAGGTAGATCAAAGAACAGCAATAATACCAAATTTAAAAACCCATTTAGTTAATGATTTGCAGGGCATGTTACATGATGTGAACCCATATGTCAAGGAACTGAAGACAACTCTAGAGACAATGCCGGACGGTGACACCCACAAGATTGTGATCCACGCCGACCGAGTTCCTGCTGGTGAGCACAGAGGCTGTTATAATCAGCCGACAACAAACGAGATAGCTGTCATATTGGTTGGACACGAATGTGATAAGCGAGACATCGTGCTTCGGACAAGAGACCAGGGCCTGAGACGAATATCTGAAACCCACCGATCATACGACGCTCTTCAATATCCCCTGATGTTCCCTCGTGGAGATGATGGCTACCACTTCCTACTGTACCACGTAGACCCACGAACCGGAGAACTAAAGACCCCTCTCAAGAAAACATCTTCTCTTCAGTTTTATTCTTATCGTATAATGATAAGACAAGGCGAGGTAAACTACTTACATTGTTACCGTCAACTGTCCAATCAGTTCTGGGTAGACATGTATGCTAAAATAGAGACTGAAAGGTTAGTCTATATCAGAACACACCAAAGGGAATTAAGGGCTGAGAGCTACATTCACCTTAAAGACGCCCTGAGGAAGGACGAGGGTAACATGGCAGATTTGGGACGGTTAGTCATTTTACCGTCCACTTTCACTGGAGGACCCCGATATATGCACGAGCGATCTCAAGATGCACTCTGTTATGTGCGAAAATACTCATGTCCAGATCTTTTTATTACAGCTACAACTAATCCAAAATGGGAAGAAATTGGTAATGCCGTATATAATGGTCAGTCAGCGAATGATCGTCACGACATTATTACACGTGTATTTCACATGAAATTAAAATCTCTCATGGACTTACTAACCAGAGAACAAATATTTGGGCCAACTCTTTGTTTTATGTACTCTGTTGAATGGCAAAAGCGTGGCTTGCCTCACGCCCACATATTATTATGGCTTGAGGACAAGATACGACCCGTCGATATTGATAAGGTTATTAGTGCTGAATTTCCAGATCCTGATAAAGATCCACAGCTTTTTAACATAGTTAAATGTCACATGGTCCATGGACCATGCGGATCTTTCAACGTAGGCTCACCATGTATGAAAGGTGGACGATGCTCAAAACGATACCCACGAGCATTCGTCAATGAAACTGTCACAGGGAACGATGGGTACCCATCCTACAAGCGCAGGATTCCTTCTATGGGTGGCTTCACTGCACGCCTTATGATAAATGGACAGGATATGGAAGTGGATAATAGATGGATAGTGCCATACTGTCCTGTTTTGTCTAGGGTATTCAAAACACACATCAATGTTGAATACTGTAGCAGTGTTAAGTCCATCAAATACATCTGTAAGTACATCAACAAAGGAAGCGATCAGGCAGTCTTAGGTTTGCAAGACAAAAATGATGAAGTGTGCCAGTATCAGAGCGGAAGGTACATATCCAGCTCAGAAGCAGTTTGGCGAATTCTTTCATTTCCTATCCATGAAAGGTATCCTCCAGTAATGCATTTAGATGTTCATCTACAAAATTTTCAAAGAATTGTCTTTACTGCAGAAACGGCTCATGACATAGTAGAAAATCCACGTAACACCACCTTAATGGCATTCTTTAACTTATGTCAGACAGATGATTTTGCTAAGACACTGTTGTATGAAGACGTTCCCTCTTACTATACGTATAACAAACAGCAAGGTACATTTGTAAGAAGAAAGAAAGGAGTACCTGTGGTAGCATTTTCGGGCGTTAGAAAGCAGCACGTAATTAGCCGAGTGTATGCAGTCCATCCTAATAATTCCGAGTGCTTCTATTTACGCATGCTTCTGTTCACTGTCAGGGGACCAACATCCTTCACTGACCTTCGCACCGTCAATGGCATACTTCACCCTACATATCGGAGTGCATGCAAAGCCCATGGATTACTCCTGGATGACTCTCAATGGGAAGAGACACTGAAGGAGGCGATAGTTTCACAAAGCCCAGCAAAACTTCGCCGGCTTTTTGGCATATTGTTAGTCTTTTGCAGTCTCTCTGATCCGTTGGATCTGTGGAACAAATATAAGGAGAGCCTAGCAGAAGATTTCTTACGACAACTTTCCCCCTGTAACGACGGTACTGCTCATGAAATGATCGCCCATGTGGAAGACAGATGTCTTCAAGACCTCGAAGAATACGTTCTATCGATTGGCGGTCAGCCTTTGAACATTTACGGCCTTCCTTCCCCTCAGATCTTACAAACGTTAAATGCTGACTATCTCAGGGAAACAAATTACAATAAAGAAGCGTTAAGGTCTTTTGTTCTATTAAATGAACCAAAACTTACAGATGAACAGACTGTAGTATATCGGGAAATATTAAACTGTGTTAGAAATAAGGAAAGTAGAATGTTTTTCTTAGACGCTCCGGGCGGAACTGGAAAAACATTCCTGATTAACTTACTGTTGTCTAAGATCAGACAGGATAGTAAGATTGCTGTAGCAGTAGCCTCTTCGGGGATCGCAGCCACTCTTTTACCTGGTGGCAAAACTGCTCACTCGATGTTTAAAGTGCCTATAGATCTTGACTGCACAGAGTCACCAATATGTAACATCACAAAACAAAGTAACATATCCAAGGTTCTGCAAGACTGCAGTCTTATAATTTGGGATGAATGCACTATGGCTCACAGAAAGACGATTGAAGCAGTTGACCGAACGCTGCGGGACATCCGAAACAGTGATAACTTCTTTGGAGGTGTCCCTATCCTCTTTTCTGGTGATTTTCGTCAAACGTTACCGGTTGTTCCAAGAGGGAGCAGAGCAGATGAAGTGAACGCTTCATTAAGGAGATCATCACTTTGGCCAAATATCAAAAAACTGTCTCTGACACAGAATATGAGGGTACATCTAGGTGGTGATGAAAACATACATACATTCACTGAAATATTGTTGTCGATTGGGAACGGCTCACTGGGAGACAGTAACGGGATCATTACTCTTTCTGATGAATTTTGTTTGTCGCTTTCTAACCTTGAAGCTCTCATTTCATCGGTGTACCCGGACGTAGAAAATATTAGGAGCAAACCCATCTCATGGCTCTGCTGCAGAGCGATCTTAACTCCAACTAATGAACAAGCGGCGTACATTAATTCGACTATCCTCACAATGTTCCACGGCGAGGAGACAGTTTATACGTCTGTCAATGAAGTAATCAACTCTGACGACGCAGTTCACTATCCTCCTGAGTTCCTGAATTCTATAACGGCTCCGGGGTTTCCATCGCACAAAATTACCTTAAAGATCGGCGCACCAATCATACTCATGCGCAATCTCAGCCCACCTAATTTGTGCAATGGGACAAGACTTCAGGTAAACGCCCTCCACAAACATGTGATAGAGGCAACTATCATGACTGGATGCGGTGAAGGAGAGTCAGTTCTTATCCCGCGGATACCACTAATCCCAACCAACTACCCGTTTGAGTTCAAGCGTCTGCAGTTTCCAGTCAGCCTCTGCTTTGCGATGACTATTAATAAATCCCAGGGCCAGACGTTGAGTATTGCTGGACTTGACCTCAGATCACCCTGCTTTTCCCACGGGCAACTGTACGTCGCATGTTCCCGAGTCAGCAGCAGCAAGTCCCTGTTTATATGTGCACCAGAAAATAAAACACGAAACATTGTTTATCAAGAGGTTCTTCAATGACTCTGTTCTTCCTTCGCTTCAGTACGTGTACTGGTGACAAATTAAATGAAATTGATCCCATAAACGAATAGACTCCTAATTATGGGAAGATCATCAGTGTTACTTAATTTTTCCAAGCACACTGTTGATTATCTGGAAGTAGAAATGGGGGCATGCCAACATAATGAAAACTGGCCAAATCGACACTGACTGGGAATAGGGAAGAAGACCTACGTTAAAATGGGAATTCTCCGAATTGACTGCGATTGGCCCTAGGTAAGGGGGTCTGCCCTTAAAATGAAAACTCTCGAGCTTGATTGACACTGGTGGTAGGCAAGGGGGAGTACTATTATAATTAAAACTCCTCAACTCGATTGTGAATTGCAGTAGGTAAGGGGCTTGCTATTATAAAAATCCTTCCCAATTCGACTATGACTGGAAATAGGAAAGGAGATCGGCCGTTATAATAGCAACTCGACTGTGACTAGCACTGGTAAACTCTACCAGCATTGATGATGAAAACTCCCCATTTTGAATGTGACTGGTAGTAGGCAAGGGGAACTGCTACTATAATTAAAACTCCTCAACTCGATTCTGACTCGCAGTAGGCAAGCGGGACTACCATTATAACCAAACCTCGCCAATTACACTATGACTGAATATAGGAAAGAGGGCTGTGGCTATCGATAGGCAAGTGGGCCGGCCATTATAATGAAAACTGCGCAAGTCCATTGTGACAGGCAATAAGAGAAAGTATGCCTGACATCATAACTAAAGGGTGTATTCTGCCCGAAGGCAGGTCCGAACCTCCGTAGAGGTGTGCCTGAGCCGGAGTTTACGTACGGTAGGGTGGCCAGTCCCTTTCCGCTCCTCCATTCCCTTAACCCCACCCAACAGCGCGTGGCAACCCATCCAAATCTTGACCACGTCCAATGTTGCTTAACTTCGGAGATCTCACAGGATCCGGTGCTTCAACACGGCTACGGCCGTTGGCTGTCATCATAACCAAAGCTGCTCAAATCTACTGTCTGTAGCGGTAGGGAACCTTCCACCTCGACTGTGACTGGCAATAGGCAAGAGGATCTGCCACTGTAATGAAAATACCCCACGTCGGTTGTGACTGGCAGAAGGTAAGGGGGCCTGCCAATATAATTTTAACTCCTCAACTCAATGTTTTTCGCAGTAGACAAACTGGAATAATATTACAATGAAAACTGTCCAACTTCGTTGTGACTGCCAATACGCAAGGGGGCCTGGCAATATAATCAAAACACGATAACCGGAAATAGGAAAGAAGATCTGCCGTTATCATGGGAACCCCCAAATTGACTGGGTTTGGCAGTAGCAAGGGGACCTACTTTTATAACCCACACGCCCGAACACATTTTTGATTGGTAATAGGCAAGAAGGCTTGACATTGTCATGAAAAGTCGCCAACTTGATACTAACTGGCCATAGGCAAGCGGAAATGCCATTTCAATGAAAACTTCGCAAATCAACAGTGACTGGGGATAGCAAAGACGACCTATAATGATAATGGGAACCTTGAAATTCGATTGTGACCGCCTGCCCACCAGTGGGCCTGCCATTATATTGAAGAACCCTAAATACATTTCGCTAACAGTAGACAAATGGGCCTTCTTTTCTAACCGAAACTTTCCAACTCATCTGACTGGGAATAGCAAAAATGATCTACCGTAATAACGGAAACCCTCCACCTCGACTGTGACCGGCACTAAGTAAGCAACCGAGCTCGATAGCTGCAGTCGCTTAGGTGCGGCCAGTATCCAGTAATCGGGGGATAGTGGGTTCGAGCCTCACTGTCGGCAGCCCTGAAGATGGTTTTCCGTGGTTTCCCATTTTCACACCAGGCAAAAGCCGGGGCTGTACCTTAATTAAGGCCACGGCCGCTTCCTTTCACTTCCTAGGCCTTTCCTATCCCTTCATCGCCATAAGACATATCTGTGTCGGTGCGACCTAAAGCAAATAGCAAAAAAATAAGTAAGCAGAACTGTCATTATAATTAAAACTCCCAACTCGACTCTGACTTCTACTCGAACTCCCCAATTGGACTAATACTGTCGGTAGACAAGTCCGCTTGCCATTATAGTTAAAACTCCCCAACTGATTATCATTGGAAAAAGGAAACAAGATATCCCATTGTAATGGGAACTCTCCAACTCGACAGCGACTGGAAGTACACACGGTGGCCTGGCATTAAAACGGAAAAACTCCATCACGTTTTTGATTGCTAACACCCAAGGCCACCTGCGATTTCATGATACTTCCCCAACTACACTATGACTGGAAATAGGGAAGGTATTTTCATTATAATGGCACGTTCCCTTTACTACTGTCAGTCGCAGTCGAATTCGAGTGCTATCATGATGCCGTGTCATAAGAGGCGACTACAAGCAACCTCAGGGGCTGTTAAGTAGGGAGTATGGGTTGGCGATCGCGGGGCCTTAGCTGAGTCCTGACATTGCTTCTGTTTCCTTGTGCTAGGCTTCTCACTTTCATCTATCCTTTTCGACCTCCCTTGGTCAACTTTCGTTCTATTTCAACTCGCACGGTATTACGTGTGGAGGCCTTTCATTTTCACGCCCTTTGTGGCGAGGGGGGGAGTGATATATACAAATAATCGAAAATAGTGTCGAATCCATAGATTTCGGGGTCGCTGACATGAATACTGACACTTCGGATTTTTTAAAGTTCAACTTCAGCCCCCTTTGCGGTGGGGGCGTACAAATATAACCTACTATGTGGAAAAAGTACTGTGGGAGCAAGACGCCCCTAGAACCCCTCGGTAGGGGGGTGAAATATAATATATATATTAATAAATTGAAGTCGCTTTGGAGACTCACCTAAGGGTCCGTGGTCGCGAGCCCACCCTGCCAAGTTACGGGCCTACTCACTGCCTTTACAGTAATTTACGGAGGAATCCGTATACAATGTAGAGTACCGTAGCGAAGCACGGGTACATTTGCTAGTCTATATAAATAAAATTGTTCGTGTCTGTTTGTCTGTCTGTTTGTCTGTTCCACCATCACGTCGAAACGGCTGGATAGATCTCAACCAAACTTCATATTTAGAGTATACTCATCCCGGGGAAGGTTTCGATATGCATATCATTTTAAAATCTTTGAATACACGGGGGGTTTATAGGAAAACCAGAATGGTTTTTCCACCATCACGTCGAAACTGCTGGATAGATCTCAACCAAATTTCATATTTAGAGTATACTCCTCTAGGGGAAGGTTTCGATATGTATATCATTTTAAAATCTTTGAATACACGGGGGGTTTATAGGAAAACCAGAATGGTTTTTCCACCATCACGTCGAAACGGCTGGATAGATCTCAACCAAACTTCATATTTAGAGTAAACTCCTCCCGGGGAAGGTTTCGAAATGCATATCATTTTAAAACCTTTGAATACACGGGGGGTTTATAGGAAAACCAGAATGGTTTTCCTCCATTTTCTCTTATACTATTAATTTTATGTAAACTTCGTTTACCGTACGTGAAACGTCTCTTCATTATAAACAACTTTCGTTTTGTTCATAATTTACCTTACTCTTTACATGACGGAGAAATTTACAATTTTCTGCTGGTAACATGCTGTGCATTGAGTGACCGACAGTCCGACATCGAACCTACAGGTTACCATGGCAACGTCTCTGACTGCATACCAGCAGGGAAGTAACGTATTACCATTTTCCTCATCATGCTTTTAAATTCGTGGTTGTTCCTTGGGTAGAAGGCAAGAGAGGCGTCAATCGGCCTATCTGCGTGATATTGGCGGAATATCGTTGGATGTTGTAACCGCCTTCGAATAGATTAAGTAATAACACCATTAGTCATCGTATTATTATTTTTTTACCTAGGAATCAATGGACCTGATTTTCTCCTCTGTTACCGCTTTATTATATCCATAACTCACACTAGCATAATTTATTGAGGGGCATTTGATTTTCCAATACATTAACTTGGCATTTACATATTTGTCGTTATCCGGCTGTACTCAGTTATAATCCATTTTCTATTACTTTCTACTTTCTTAACTGTATTATTTTCTTCCTTAATTACGCCGTATGTACGCGAGTGCTACAAACTACTGGATGTATTTCCACCATGACTCATATTTAGAATACACCTGTCCTTGATATGTTTTAGGGCAAATATTGTTTCTAAATCCCTGAGCTGACTGGGGGTTTATACGAAACCGAAACAGTGATTTTGCACTTCCACAAAATATACACAACCAACGTTAATTTAAATCTACCTGCCTTGGTAGAAATTAATTTCTAAACCTTTTTTCTCATGCCCATCATTTCGATACGATGATTTATAAAGCAGATATCATTAACGGACCGTTTCTTTGTACAAGTCCCATCGGACTTAACTCACGAGCGGGTGCGTGTAAAGCGTATTCCTTACAACTTGAAAACTACTGAAGACATTCGAACCAAAATTCATATTTAGCATCCACCTGTCCAAAGGTAGGTTTTAAACGTAAATAACATTTCATGTTCCGGAATGGACTGGCGGCTTATAAGGAACCGAAATGGTGATTTTATTCTTCCACAATATATACAGAAAAAGACCAACCTGACTGGAAATCGACCAAACGTGATGGAATTCCACCTCTAAACCTTTTTTTCATGTGCATTTTTTCGTCAGGAGATTTATAAGGGAGATATCATGAATGGTCAGTTTTGCAGGTTAAGTCCAGCGGACATAGCCAAAAAGGTGTTTTACATGGAGCAGATTCCTTATCTATATAAATCCAATCGTAACGACTGTGTGCCTCTACACTGACTATTTTGGCGAAATTTTCGTACAGCTTTCCGTTTAAGGGGTAATAATGACCATCTGCATAATTTTTGGTTTAGTTTCCTGAAAGTCCTAATTTTTACCCGCCTCGCCCAAAATCCAGATTGCGGCATAATCTGCCAGAAGAAAAAGAAGATAATTGAAATTTGACAAAATTATACGTTTTAGCCTGTAACGAACGGAAAACATCCAAGATCATTAAATTTTTCACTTTTTATCCCCGAAGAATATCGAAATATGCAGGCAATTTTAATTATGGTGCAGACCTTCGGAAATTCCTGTCACAACAGATTGCACAATCTCCGTTCAATTTGGAATGATCTACAACCTTGGTCTTATGACTTTTTGCCGTATCTGTATCCCTTTTACGTTTGATTTTTCTCTATTAATGGATGTTAAGTCAATTTGAAATTTTCACATGCATAATTCATACCTTCGATTACTTATATGAAATACAGAATCATCAAACTCTTCACGAAAATTAGCCCACCCAGTAGCCATATATGAGCCAAATGCTATGTATGTAGCTGTCACATAATTATCCGAAAAGTAATGTAATGTGAGATAATCTTACAAGAACGTTACCCTGTTCCACGTTTCTAACTCAATCTGACCCAAGAATAGATGACATATCATAGGACCAGCCATTTAGGCCACTAAATCCGGCGTGTCTTATGGTATAATCCTTTGTCAATATGACGTACGTTTAGTAGCAGTTAATCTGTAAATGAAGGTCTTCAATATTGTAAACACGCATATACTTTCGTATGTCGATCTATATATATTCACTGATGTCGATTTGTAGCGATCGAGAAAGGGTGGGTCTGCTGTTGTAATCAATATTCCCCACACCTTGACTGGCAGTAGGAAAGGGTTCCTTCTCCAACTCCTGTGTAACTGTCATTAGTAAGGAAGGCCTACCATTGTAATGAATAGTTCCCTTATCGATTTGACTTGCAGAAGGCAAGTGAGCATGCAGTTTTGTTTAAAACTCCCCTACCCGATTGTGTTTGGCAGTAGGCAAGGGTGCCCGCCATTATAAAGAAATGTCCTCATCTAAAATGTGACTGGCATTAGGCATAGTGGCCTGCTATTTTGATGGAAACTCACCAACTTGGTGTGACTGGCAGTAAGCTGGCTGGAAGTAGGAAAATGGGCCTGGCATTATAATGATAACTGCACAACTCAATTTCGAGTGATAGTAGGGCAATTGCCTGCCATTATAATAAAAACTGTAATCTGTCTGGAAGTAGGAAAGGGGGGCTGCCATTTTAACGAAAACTCCCCAAATCGATTCTGTCCGCATAGTAGGCAATGGGGCCTGCAATTATAATGTAAACTTCCCAACTCGATTGTGAATGGCAGTAGGCAAGTGAGCCTGCCGTTATATCACAAATCCATAACAAACACTTTACATTGGAAACAACGTACGGGGACCTCCCCATGCTCTTTCTCGGATAACGCTAAGAGACATGCAATTTTAAATCAATCTTATTTACTGCATGCACACTATTTACTTCGATATTCGAATACAATGTAGAATACCGTAGCGAAGCACGGGTACATTCGCTAGTTGTAAATATAATAAACACTTAAGCATACATCCTATTTGAGATGTGATGTCAATTATCGTACTGATATACTGTATGTGGACTCCATCATAACATGATTTTTTGATGAAATCAACAAAAGTTATGAAATAAATTGTATATAGACTACAGTAATCTATCACAAAATTGAATATTCTAAGAAGTACGGTTTTTCATAGCCTTGCTTATTTCTTCCCTGGCATTTTTTACCTTGTTGCAGTAATGCTCATGGGTCTTCTAGTAGAGCAAATTATATTTTTGAACTAAACTGGTACGTTTTTTCGTGTCTAGCATTAATAAGTTAAATAAACTATCACAAAATAGAATGTTCTCGACCGTGTCCAAGAAACAGCTGACTTTCCAGCTGAAGCTGATACACATTTGCCGCCAAATTGTCGTCCGAAAAGTCTCGACTCGACCGTCTACGAAGTTGCACGAATCTGTATAATTCTGTTCGATTCCGCTCCGCTAGTCAAAAAATATTCTTGGTAGAGAATCCTGTTTCGTTCAGTTCGATTCGTTTCGACTCGTGGCGATCGCCATCTCTTTTTCCCATTTAAACGTATGTTACAAGCAAATTCTGTTCGGTTTGATTCGATTCCATTCCACTAGGTGGAAGCGGGCCTTAACACTTTGTACCATAAACTGCTGCTAGGTGCAAGCAAGTGGTAATTCCTGTATGTACAAATAAAATTGTAGAAAACAAACTATTTCCATTGATTCTACTAAACTTCCCAGATCATTTCCGTGCGGAGAGATATTTTTCCCCATAGCGCAAGAGACCCGAAGGGTCATCGCCTACCAGGCAACAGCTGCTCAGCCCGAAGGCCTTCAGATTATGAGCACAGTGACATTAGGCTATTTGTTTTTTTATGTATTTACTTTATTAATTAATTAATTTATTTATTTATTTATTTATTTATTGCAAGGAGTTGAGGTCCCCTTAAGGACCCCAACCCACCTCTTTGTAGGCCCTGCAGGCGCTGAAATTAAAGCCCTGGGACCAGCATACCATATGAAACTATTTCTTACACGAAATGCTCAAAATGTCCTCCGTTAACATTGATATATATACAGAATATATCGACCCACCGGCACATTAAATCAAATACAGTAGAGACAATACGTGACACTCTACGAGATATCGAGGGACAGCTATTAGAGCTCTCTCTAGCGGATTGACATGAGAACTACTGATTCTGTCATAAGAGCACGTGTGTTTGTGTGTGAAGCTTTTGGTGTTATTTATGCGTTTTCAGCGAGTTGACATAATTAAGTAGTAGCGGGTGTCATTCCTTGATATGTCCTCTCAACATGAGGGGAATGGTATGTGCTGTGTTTGGCTGCAGTAACTATGAAGTAGAGAAGAATTCGCGGCCTTTCTAACTTTTCTCTCGAGACAAGAAAATGTACCGTAAGTAATATTGTGTTTGCATATATATTCCTGCAGTGACAAAGAGATTTTTATAGTACTTCATAATTCTCTGACCTGCTCAACCCATATTTTAACTGGCTTAAATTATAATGCGCATATTTTATTGTATAGTGCAGCAGTTAAACTTCAATACCGATGTGTTGTTGTAGGTGTGATCTGTGGGTTTGATTTAATTCAGGAAAATACATATGCATATGAGTGTGGCTGGTTGTGTTCCAAGTTATCCCATTTGGAATGCCGTAATGCGTTTTCAAGCACTGAAGAAAATATGGGTGATTTAGGAAATGTACATATTTTGTTGAAACAATATGGTGATGCAAATTTTCTTTACCCTAATGTAATGGCATTATGGCAAGTATTGCTTATAGGGAAAGTTTGAATGTTTTTGAGGCGAAATTTATAGATTTTATTTCTGTTAGTAGGCTTTAAGTTAAAAGGAAAATTGTCCAGCTCTTAAATGTAAATTCATTGAATCATGTGTGTAAGGAATGTGTCGATATTTTTGTTGACAAGTGTTTCTAAATGAGAAAAAAGAAAAATCTAGCCGTGAACGTTCAAGCAGGAATTCTAAAGCTTAAAAATGTAATGCATACATTTCACATCTTGATTATATGTCTAATTTCAGTCTTTAAATAATAATCTGTTAAATAATTCTTCATTCATTTATCCAGAATTGCTTTAGCAACTTTGAAGTTAATATCTTAGTAACACTTTCTTTCTAGACGTAATTTATTTATCCATTTCCGTATACAAATTTCCATTGATATTTGAATTTAGCGCGAATTTTCAGGTCAAACCACTAGGAGCGCCACTTGCGACTTGTCTCCTATTTTAACAAGGCTAAATCCGGAAGTGTCACGTATTGTCTCTACTGTATTTGGTTAAATCTCCGATGCGCTGATATATTACTGGAGTATTGCGTATGCAATGCAGAAAATGAGTTCTGATTTGGCAATAAAGCGTTTCCAGACCCATGTCCGTATAACATACTTTCTTCTTCTACGTGTAAGGAATGTGTCCTAAAAGACTGACCTACCTTATTGTTACACTCTGTATAAAATTCCAGTATTTTAATTCAAGGGGTTATTTCCTTATTGCAACTAACTCTTAACTGCTCAAGCCAGTTCAACGTGTACGTGAACGGACCTACAAAACATAAGCCTGGGGAGGTTTGACGTATACCGGTACGGACTAGGCCAGATGTACATGTGCGTGCCATCTATGGGTTGTCAACGTGAACTTCTAGCACTGCTCGCAGGACAGAGTATTATTCCACTGTATGCAGGGGAGTATCTTCTACCATAATGAAGCATTGTGTTGGCGTAAAAAGAATTTGTTTCTTCAATGTCGATCATTGGAAACAACATGGCGGCGTCCTCCCATGGTCTGTATTTATCTGTTTTACGTCGCACCGACACAGATAGGTCTTATGGCAACGATGGGATAAGAAAGGGCTAGGAGCTGGAGGGAAGCGGCCGTGGCCTTAATTAAGGTACAGTACAGCCCCAGTATTCGCCTGGAGTGAAAATGGGAAACCACGGAAAGCCATCTTCAGGGCTGCCGACAGTGGGATTCGTGCCCACTGTCTCCCGGATGCAAGCTCACAGCCGCGCGTCTCTAACTCGCCCGGTTGTATTTAACCAATGCAACTCTTGAATGCATATTCGGAGGAAGTGGTAATTAGAATAATCCGAGTGAAAACGAAAGTGTTGCTGATGATAATTACACACAGCAGAAAATTATGTGTTATGTAAATAATGATACTAATATAAGTGAATGCTCGCCCGAGTGTCCATGGATACCTGCTGATTCAAATGTTATTCCAACAAGGTAATTAGGCATATTTTTACTTCCATGCCACATTTTTAAATGTAGATGCTTCTGTATGAACTGCATAGCCACTTATTTGGAACAAAATCGGGCAAGTCTGTTATAAGTTATAGCAATGTTTGTGACAGCATGTAGAAGTGTGATATTTTTCTAAAATTTATTACCGCTGGAAGGTAAAACTTGGCCAATTTTTAATAACAGCTTGAAGGGTTAACGGTAGTGTTCAGGCACTTCATGCATTTTATTATACATCATGGCTAAGATTGATTGAATGATGTATAAATACACTCTTCATATTGGTCTCCAAACAATACAATACAATACAATACAATAAACCATAAAAAAGTAGAGTTCACAGATGTAAACGGAACTAATTGTAAGTCCGACTCCTTGCATGAATGGTCAGCTTTGAGGCCTTCGGTTCAGAGAGTACTGGGTTCGATTCCCGGCTGCGTCGGGTATATTAATAGCCTCTAACTAATTCTTCTGGCTCGGGGACTAGGTATTTGTGTTCTTCTGACACTTCACCCTCTTCATATTCAGACAACCATCACACTGCCAACCACTACACAAAGCAAGCAATAGTTCTTAAATCCCTCCCCATAGCATTCGCGTTAGGAACGGTATCCGGTCGTAAAACAGGGCCAAATCCTAATGTGTTGCATAGATCGTACCCTTCACCCCAACAAGCTTTTGGAAACAAGGTAGAGGAATAAAAATTAGAAACAACACTAATCGTGCGTTCTGAATTATCAATAAAGAATAACCGAGCTCGATAGCTGCAGTTCCTTAAGTGCGGCCAGTATCCAGTAATCAGGAGATAGTGGGTTTGAGCCCCACTGTCGGCAGCCCTGAAGATGGTTTTCCGTGGTTTCCCATTTTCACACCAGGCAAATGCCGGGGCTGGAATTTAATTAAGGCCACGGCCGCTTTCTTCCAATTCCTAGGCCTTTCCTACTCCATCGTCGCCGTAAGACTTATCTGTGTCGGTGTGACGTAAAGCAAATAGCAAAGAAAAAAAAGTAAGAAAGAAAGAAAAATAAAGAGCATACAGGCTCACTTGGAGCAGATAGAATAAAAATCTATACCCCGAAATGCAATATTAAGACAATATAACACTGTAATCAATCCTGAAGCACTATATGCAACTGAATCAATTATCATTGGGGACAAATCATTGATTAAAGATGTAGAAAAATCAACGAAGGAAAATCCTAAGGAAAATTTTGGACCAGTCTCTACAGGAGGAATTTGAATGTTAAGGTAATCTTATGACCTGTACCACACTCAGAGAAAATCTCAGATACATTTAGGAAAATGCGTTTGAAATGCTATGTACATATTCTCAGAATGAGTAATCAGAGCTTGACCAAAAGAATTATAAACCATGCCTTATCCAAGAAAGTAAAAAACAATTGGCTCGAAGTTGGGAAAGATCTTCAGGAAATAGACATCAAAGATGACATTATGTCAGACAGATCTAAGTTCATAGAATTAGTCGACAATCCATGCTTTGCACATCATCCAAGCACTAACACCAACAAGACCTGGTCAGAAAGTCGCAAGAAAAGCCACAGCGAGAAGATGAAGATATTTTGGGAGAAGTAAAAGGCAACGCCATCAGCTAAATAAATTCAATCGCGCTCCTTATTTGCGCATAACGAGGAAAGAACAATAGTAATATGGATATAGACTAGACATAGGGTCAACTCGGCTGAGCATTATTAAGTTACACTCTCCAAAGTTTTCCGTTTTGTGTTTTAAATATAGAACCTAAAACTCATTCTAAGGTCATTCTAATCTGATTTGATCAACACAAATGTAATTCATACTCTTCAGATACTTTGATGAATATCATCTTTAATAATTTTTTGGCCATATTGTGGTTATTTCACAACAAAGGAGAACTGTATTTATGGTTATTTAAATACATCGTTAGCAGTGTAACACATTATCATTATTATTTGCTCCCCACATTGTAGCGGCTATTGTGAACACCACCAAAATGTACCGTGGCTACGCTCCAAAGCCACAAATAATGAAATGAGCGCTATGTTTTTGAGGCCAGAACATCACGTAGATGCGGCTAGCCCGTTGTTGGCGCTTGGATTGGGGCCAACCCGAGGGTGATATATCCTTGTACTTCGAGTCTTCCGGGGTTAATTAAATGAGGAAACTGAGAGGTCGAATGACTTGATGTGAAGAAAACAGTGCGATGGTGCACCAGTAATGTATAGTTCCTCACAATCTCGATCATTTGAAAAGTGATGATAGTTGCGTTGTTAACGAGCGGGCTGGGCGTGCGGTTAGGGTCGCGAAGCTGTGAATTTGAATTCTGGATATAATGAGTTCGAAACCCACTGACGGCAACTCTGAAGATAGTTTTCCGAGGTATCCTATTTTCACACGAAGCAAATGCTGGGGCTGTACCTTAATAATATACCAGTTTCTCAATGAGCCCCGCTTCTATGCACTGTGCAGTTAAATGCCTCGTCATACCCTGCCTGTGGCATGTCACATCAAGAGCATCAGGTTGATGTAACAGAGCATGCTACAAGTTGTCCTGGACAACAATGTTCACGTTAATCGAATTGTTGTCTCCATGTTGTCGAAATACCAGCCCTCTAAGTAAAGTATTAGCAACGTATCCAAACACTCGCAGGAGATTGGGCATGCGCAAATAGGATATGGGAGCGGTCAGGTGGCGCTTTTGTCGATGTGTAGTGAGCATTTGACGGGCATCCAGTTGGGAGTGTTGTGGCTGTGCAGCGTTCAAGTGAAGAGTGTCGATTTCACCGCTCTAGAGCATGTTTTTAAAAGGTGATCAGCGTTCGTTGATTAGAATCGAGATTGCATGTGTCAAAAATGCATCAGAATGTTATCGAGGAATACGTGAAGCTTGTAGCGACAATGTATTACAGTACAGGACGGCTGCACGATGGGTCGAGGCGTTACGTGTGGGTCGGAGTGAGACTGCGAGTTTGTACCGCACAGGGCGACCGTCCATTCCTCCAGATTGACATCGTGAGTTATCTGGTTTCCATAGACCATCGATATACTGTCGGGAAATTATCCGCAAAGGCATCTGTACTTCGCGCGGTAGGGCGCTCCGTCACTGTCATCAACAGGAAACTCCTGGCTATCAGTCCCTAATGGCTCCCCGACACCTGGAAAATGCTTATAGAGTTTGTGTTTCAGTACGCTGGGAGAATATAATGCGATTGTACTAGTTGGTTCATTAAAATAGCGTTCTATCAATATTGCTACCAATTGATTTACAGCCCTCGTAGTACCAAACCACAAATTCTGTAGCAGATCGACATCGCGAGGATCTTCTACGCAAAACATCAACAGGTCAAGACCAGTGTGTACCGATATCTGCTCGTGGACACCCTAGACGCGCAGCTACTACTCTGTGCCACGAACTTCGAGACGTCACGTGAATAACCTAAGAAACCAAACTGTGCCCAATAGGCTCCATGAAGGGAGGAATGTATTCAAGAAAACCCCTCTGCACGACATCACAGGGTGACTCGCGTTCGATGCGATAGAGTACATCAGACTAGGACACAAGATCAATGGTCCAGAACGTTCTTCACTGATAAAGTGCGAACAGGTTTACACTCTGATGATATCCCTCTGAGTATATGAATGGTAAAAGGATAACGTTTGCAATGAATCATTCTCAGCAGACAATTACCAACAGCTTCGAAATTCAGCAGTATTCTGGGCAGGTATCATATTCAGCTGCTGTACACCACAGGTTTATCTAACGTCATTAATTAAAAGTCAGTCATAAATCGGCCACCATCCAGTTTTCTCTGCCTTTCAGTGAAGTAATATGAAACGTCACAATTGTCTCTCAGGCAGTCTTTATGGCATAAAATAACAGTGCCTGCACAAAGCAGCTGAGACCATATTATTATTATTATTATTATTATTATTATTATTATTATTATTATTATTATTATTATTATTATTATTATTATTATTATTATTATTAGGTCTGGAATGGTGTCCATTCAGCCTCTGGAGGTCAACAAAGTGGAGGGGGTGTTCGATTCCCACCTCAGCTATTCTAGAAGTAGTATTCCGTGGTTTTCCACTTCTCCAGGAAAAGGCCAGGATGGAACCTAATTTAAGGCCACGGCCGCTTCCTTTCCTCTTCCACGTCCATCCCTTCCAAAACTTCCCATCCCCTCATGAGGCCCCTGTTCAGCATAGCAGGTGAGATTGCCTGGGTAAAGTACTGGTCCTCTTTTCCAGCTGTATCCCCGACCCAAAGTCTCACGCTCCAGGACACTGTCCTTGAGGCGGTAGAGGTGGAAATCCTCACTGATTCCCAGGATAAAACGGACCTTGGAAGGTAAACGATTAAGAAAGAGAAAGAAAGAATGAATGAGAAAGAAATAATGAATGAATGAATGAATGAATGAATGAAAGAAAGAAAGAAAGAAAGAAAGAGTAAGAGAAAGCAATAAGTCCTAACCTCGCCATTGTTAAACAGACGAAGAGAGAACATTATTTTATTTTCAAATGTACTGCTTAGGTTTGCATGTAGTTGCCACAACAGAGTGTATTAAAATTAAATTAACATTGACAATGTGTTGTGAACATATCTTTATTTATGTTTAAGGAAGTATGGTAATTTACTTCCCCAACTGTTTTCTTCACATACATGTGATAGATGGTAAATAAATGTGTTCCATTTTCTTAATAATGAACTTTTCCTTAAAAAAAAATCGTATGGTATTGCCCATTTCACTCTACTTTCTTCGTCAGAATCATGTTCATTCTACCATACATTTTTTTATTTCAATCTTGTATTTCTGAGCAATGATTTGGTCTCCTTTCTGTGTAGATTAGAACTTCAGCTTCTTGATGTCTGGCCGCCCCAAAGATTGTAGCCATAAGAAGGTCGTGAAAGTGAAAGAGAAGATAACAAGGAGGATGGGACAGGAAAGTGGTATCAATTCCAAACACAACCAGGGGCCCCGTGATAGCAATCCAATGCTTCCCTAGAGCAGAGCGCTTGCCTTATCAGCAAGGATTCTCATTATGTGGGTCATAGTTCCAAGGGTTGTGACTTGATGTGTAAGTATTATACTAACCCTGGAGGATACTTATCCACACAGTGTGATGTAGAATTGAAGAGTAAAGCCAATATCATTTTCGAAATCGAGCACGTTCTTATCTGTGAAATCAGTTCAAGTGAAGATATCTGAATGATTATAATTTTTCGGATGATTATTATTAATTAATAATTCATAATTGTTTATACGCCTGTCATCTTGAGTCGTTGACCTTTCTAGTCCTGAAATCTGCATTAAAAGTATCCTAAATTTCAGGTTACTTTTTTGGTAATTTTTATAAAACATCACACGTAGATTACGTAGATCTTTATGATAAGGAAACCACAAAATATCTAAGTAAAAGTAAAACATTTATAACACTTCATTATTCGACTTCACACACTTCTTCGACGTTATCGTTTTGTATTGTACAATTGCAATCTGTATTGTATGTACATGCATTGAGCCTCCGTGGCTCAAGTGGCAGCGCGCAGACCTCTCACTGCTGGGTTCCGTGGTTCAAATCCCGGCCCTTCCACGTGAGATTTGTACTGGGCAAAGCGGAGGCGGGGTCGGTTATTTCCCGGGTATTCTGGTTTTCGCTTTCTTCTTTCAGTCCAGCGACATTCCCCAATACCTTTGAATTTCATCTGTCGGTTATTAATCATTCCCCCACAGGAGTGCGACAGACTTCGGCAGCCGGTACAATTTCTATCCTCGCCGCTAGATGGGGTATCTATTCCATTCCTGATCCCGCCGAATGATTGGAAAGAGGCTGAGGATTTTCATTTTCACTATATGTATATCCCTTAGTCCTGTTTCCTGGTAGGGGGTGATTGATGAGATGAATAAATATACGGCATGCTTTTACGGCTGGATGACCTTCCTAACACTAACCACGATTGAGGGGCTAATGAAAGTGAATGAACGGCAGAGAATGAAGTTGGTTAAGGAGATGGAAGAAATTGGAAATAACCTATGAAAGGGAACCGTCCCGGAATTTGTCTGGAAGTAAAAGTGGGAACCACAGGGCACTATTCTGAGGACAACCGATGATGGGCTTCGAACGCATTCGTCTCCCGGCTCCATAACAATAACGCACTATCGCGCGTGGCCACTCCACTCCTTTCTTATAATTCCAAAATATTATCATTAATTAACCAAAAATAAATTGGTCACGACATTAGATACTCCCAACTACATTCTACGAATACACAGCGAGATGGGAATCGGATTATTTCGGCAATAGCACGTTCTGTTTACATACCGCTGGGCTGCAGTGCCATCCGGATGTTTGGAAGGTGCCAGTGTCAGTTGAGAGGTACACGCACCTCTGATCAAAGTGTAAACGAAGTTTGGTCTGTGAGGATCCAAGTGATTAAAAGGCCATGGCTGATCGTAAGGACCGAATAAAGAAACGCGGTGAGCAGTTGTCGCTGAACGAAGCTATTCGTATACTTACACTGCTTCAAGAAAGATACGCACGTAGGTACGTTGCCGGAATGCTAAGGTTGACTAGAAACACGGATTTGGTACCTGTGGAAAAGTAATTGAAAATATTGCCAGGTGATCTGGCAAGGGTCACCAAAGGAAAACCAACACAGTCAGAATTGTTTCTACGCGCTCCGAAACCATCACGTTACAGCACGAGTATTATCACCAAAGAGTCAGAAACAGGCTTCGATAGGCCAGTTTAAGATTCTGACGACCCACTCACGTATCTGCACTCGACAGACGACACCGTGGTAGAACACCGCAGTTTGCTAGAGATCACGTGTTTCCGAATCTATCTCACTTCGCGTTACATCGTTCAGATGGTCATGTGCAGTCCTGAGAGTACGTGGGGAGCGATTACATCTGACAGCTATAAAATATACTGTTGCTCATGGGGTCTGGAGATTTGTTACTGGGTGGATAGACATAAGTCTTGACATTAAAATCGATCTCCTTATCATACGTTATAGATCATTAGCTGCACAACGGTCCATTGACGACATCTTCCTGCCACATGTGTTTACTCCAGTTAGGCAACTTCGAGAAAAATCTGTATTCATGTGTGATGGTAACATAGTTTCGAGATTCGTGAAAGACCACAACGTGCAACGAATGGAGTTGCCATTCAGAAGTCCCAACTTGAATCCAATCGAACAAGTTTGGATCCAAATGGAGCAAGAAATATACTTCTCTAAACACTACAAGCGCTTGAAGACGGTCTTTTGGGGACGTCTGCCTAAACTGAATATGCGAATCCTTGTCAGAAGGAGTTTTGAAGGTGTTATCCATGTGAGGGGTGGCAATACTCCAGATTCAAAAAAAAATGTTACCACGTAACCTTGTAGGTGTGTGACAAGTGACCATTTTGTTTGTGACGGGTTGTGCAATGACTCGTACATTACGTATTCTAGGAAAGCTCTTCATTTCAAGTTATTAATTGCTAGTAGTATGAGCAAAAAATGTTCTCGAACAATGTGTTCTGAGTCAGTATTTTCCTACGCTTTTGGCGGGAAATTTGAATTTTTGCTGAGTGAGCAACTTTTGGTGCAGGCAAGGTCAATGATCTGGGGTCTTTGACCCCTAGGTGAGGTTAGAACGTCATAATAACATCATGAGTTTACCTACGGGGACAATCCTAACCTTACACGTTCCAACTGGAGAAGCCCAATCGGTCCGGTGACCAGTAGGTAAGGTTAGGGAGTCATTACGAAGTCTTAACTTAACCTTGTCCACGATTGCCAATATGAGCTTATAGAGGACCCTCTCCCCCTCAAAAAAAAAAATACCTCGGTCGCTAACGTGACCGCTAAGGCTCCACCATAAGGAGCCTGTGTAAGGTTAAGTTAGCAATCATGGACAAGGTTAGGTTAAGAGGTCGTCCTAACTTCACCTACAGGTCACCTCCCGACCGATTGGGCTCTACCAAGGCGTGCCTGTGATATTAGAAATGACCTTGTAGGTAACGTCTTAACATCATCCAGTGGTCAAAGACCCCATGTAATTGACCTTGCCTGCAAACAAAAGAAGATGCCGACTCCGCAAAAATTCAAATTTCTCGCCAAAGCGTGGGAATGTGCTTATTTAGGACCCATTGTTCCAGTACATACCTACTTTATTCATACTACTATTGTTGGCTAGAAAATATTTTCTTTCCATTCCGTGTCTGGTTTCATTTCAATATGAATGCGTATCATGGAGGTTTGGACATAAAATATTGATGGTAGAATAAAAATCTACAGAGTGACCTACTTTTTCTCTTAATGGACTGTGAGAGACCGAGTGAGTAGCCGTACGGCTAGGGTCGAGTGGAAGGGAGCTTGCATTCGGGAGATAACGGATACGATTCGCATTGTCGGCAGGCTTGAAGATGGTTTTCCGTTGTATCCAATTTTCACCTTCATTAATGCCACGGCCACTTCCTTCCCACTCCTAGACCTTTCCTATACCACCGTCGCCTTAAGACCTATCCGTGTCGGTGCGATGTAAAGCAAATTGTTCGACTGTGAGAGAAAACGAAGGGCCTGGCACGATTACATGAAATACAAACTATTTAGTATAGTGACCTAGCTTTTTTCATTGCTAATTGTTAGAGAACCTATCTGGGAAGAGTATATTTTCTCATTGGTTCACGGTCCAAAACCTTCTCGACACTGGATCAAGCAGGATATATACTCCTGGATGTCTGGCGTAGAATCCAGATGTCTGTCTTGCGTCTTCCGTACATAGCTTCCCTTGTTCATTTCTTCTCTTCTACCTCCCCGACAGTATTAGGCTAATGAGGCCTAGAGTGTATTTGATTTTTTTTATTTATTATTTATTTTTATTATATATATATATATATATATATATCACGTCCTAGTTCGTGAACCATGGGCAACGGCTGAGTGGCATGAGAGTCGGGATACCAGTTGCTATGGAATGGGAGTGGGCACTTCGGACATATTCTAAGTCGTCGCCCTATTTGTGCTCAGGCGGCTAAGGCTATACAATTCACCGGTGGTCCATAACCCGTTAGAGGAGAGATCCTCACTTGGACTATGTGCATGTAGGGTAGCATCCTGCTTCATGAATTTACCGAGCTCAGAACATTTTAAGCAAGCCTCGGACCTATGGGAGTAACGGAGTCCCATTCCCATTTGACAGGCGAGGGACTCATTGGAAACTACTTGGCGAACGAAATGGAATTCGATGGGGAGCTATCAATATTAATGGGGCTTATGGAAGAAAGATAGTAGAACTGGCTGAGTCAACAAAAAGGAAGCATCTGGATGTGCAAGGAGTAAGTGATATTCAAGTAAGGGGACATAACGAGGAAGAGATAGGAGATTATAAAGTGTACTTGACGGGTGTAGAAAGGAAAGGGCAAAGGCTGGGGTAGGGCTCTTTATCGGGAATACCACTGCACGCAACATAGTTTCTGTTAGGCACGTGGTTAGATTTGTCATTTGGAGGAATTAGGACTAGAATTGTCTCCGTGTATTCACCATGTGAGGGTGCAGATGAGGATGAAGTTGACAGGTTTTATGAAGCATTGAGTGACATCGTGGTCAGGTTCAACAGCGAGGATAGAATAGTGCTAATGGGCGATTTCAATGCGAGAATTGGGAATAGAACTGAAGGATACGAAAGGGTGGTTGGTAAATATGGGGAAGATATGGAAGCTAACGGGAATAGGAAGCGTTTACTGGACTTCTGTGCTAGTATGGGTTTAGCAGTTCGAATGCTTCTTCAAGCATAAGGCTATTCACCGCTACACATGGAAGGCTAGCGGTACCAGATCCATAATAGACTATATCTTAACCGACTTCGAATTCAGGAAACCTGTTAGGAATGTACGGTTTTCCGGGAATTTTTCGATGATACAGACCACTATCTTATCTGAAGTGAACTACGTATCTCTAGGCCTAGGGTAGAGAAAGTGAAATCAGTCTGCAAGCGAATAAGGGTAGAAAATCTCCAGGACGAGGAAATTAGACAGAAGTACATGGATATGATTAGTGAGAAGTTTCGAACAGTAGACAGTGAGCAGGTTCAGAATATAGAAAGTGAATGGGTGGCATACAGGGATACTGTAGAAGAAACAGCAAAGGATGCCTAAGAACAACGGTGTGTAAAGATGGGAAAAGGTGAACATCTTGGTGAAATGATGAAGTAAGAGCAGCATGTAAATGTAAAAGGAAGGCTTATCAGAAATTGCTCCAAACAAGGGCCGAGGTAGACAGAGATTTGTACGTAAATGAAAGAAACAGAGCTAAGCATATAGTTGTTGAATCCAAAAAGAAGTCGTGGGAAGATTTTGGTAATAACCTGGAAAGGCTAGGTCAAGCAGCAGGGAAACTTTTCTGGACAGTAATAAACAATCTTAGGAAGGGAGGGAAAAAGGAAATGAACAGTTTTTTGAGTAATTCAGGTGAACGCATAATAGATCCCAGGGAATCAGTGGAGAGGTGGAAGGAATATTTTGAACACCTCCTCAATGTAAAAGGAAATCATCCTGGTGGTGTTGCAAACAGCCGAGCTCATGGGGAGGAGGAAAATGGTGTTGGTGAAATTACGCTTGAGGAAGTGGAAAGGATGGTAAATAAACTCCATTGTCATAAAGCAGCAGGAATAGATGAAATTAGACCTGAAATGGTGAAGTATAGTGGGAAGGCAGGGATGAAATGGCTTCATAAAGTAGTAAGATTAGCATGGAGTGTTGGTAAGGTGCCTTCAGATTGGACAAAAGCAGTAATTGCACCTATCTATAAGCAAGGGAACAGGAAGGATTACAACAACTATCGAGGTATCTCATTGATTAGTATTCCAGGCAATGTACTCACTGGCATCTTGGAAGGGAGGATGTGATCAGTCGTTGAGAGGAAGCTGGATGAAAACCAGTGTGGTTTCAGACCACAGAGAGGCTGTCAGGATCAGATTTTCAGTATGCGCCAGGTAATTGAAAAATGCTACGTGAGGAATAGGCCGTTGTGTTTATGTTTCGTAGATCTAGAGAAGGCATATGACAGGGTACTGAGGGAAAAGATGTTCGCTATACTGGGGGACTATGAAATTAAATGTAGATTATTAAAATCAATCAACGGCATTTATGTTGACAATTGGGCTTCTGTGAGAATTGATGGTAGAATGAGTTCTAGGTTAAGGGTACTTACAGGTGTTAAACAAGGCTGTAATCTTTCACCTTTGCTGTTCGTAGTTTACATGGATCATATGCTGAAAGGCATAAAGTGGTAGGGATGGATTCAGTTAGACGGAAATGTAGTAAGTAGTCTGGCCTATGCTGATGACTTGGTCTTAATGGCAAATTGTGCCGAAAGCCTGCAGTCTAATATGTTAGAACTTGAAAATAGGTGCAACGAGTATGTTATGAAAATTAGCCCCTCGAAGACTAAATTGATGTCAGTACGTAAGAAATTCAACAGAATTGAATGTCATATTGGTGATACAAAGCTAGAACGGGTCGATAATTTCAAGTACTTGGGTTGCGTGTTCTCCCAGGATGGTAATATTGTAAGTGAGATTGAATCAAAGTGTCGTAAAGCTAATGCAGTGAGCTCGCAGTTGCGATCAACAGTATTCTGTAAGAAGGGAGTCAGCTCCCAGACGACACTACAGTATTTTTACATCGGTCTGTTTTCAGACCAACTTTGCTTTACGGGAGTGAAAGCTGGGTGGACTCAGGATATCTTATTCATAAGTTAGAAGTAACCGACATGAATGTAGCAAGAATGGTTGCTGGTAAAAACAAGTGGGAACAATAGTAAGAGAGTACTCCGAATGAGGAGATAAAGGCTAATTTAGGAATGAACTCGATGGATGAAGCTGTACGCATAAACCGGCTTCGGTGGTAGGGTCATGTGAGGTGAATGGAGGAGGATAGGTTACCTAGGAGAATAATGGACTCTTTTATGGAGGGTAAGTGAAGCAGAGGTAGACCAAGACGACGATGGTTAGACTATGTTTCTAACGATTTTAAGATAAGAGGTATAGGACTAAGTGAGGCCACAACACTAATTGCAAATCGAGAATTGTGCCGACGTTTGGTAGATTCGCATAGGGTTGCAGACTGGACGCTGAAAGGCATAACAGTCTATAATGATAATGCATCTATATATGTATGTTTATCTTTTTGTTTATTAATACATCCATAACAGGTTATATCCCCAATTACAATGGATGGTACAAAATACATTCAAGATATAAATGGTCCGTACATATACATGCCTGAATGGTCTCCTCCGTTCTTAGCCGATAACAACATCCATTAATGAGCCGAAACAATTCCTTTCTTTCTTCTAATTAATATTAAGAGAGAATGATTGAAACTGCACCGTCAGCTGGCCTGAGTATGATTTTCTATGTTTTCTCAATTTTAACTTCCGGGAAAATGGCGGGATACTTCATATTCGTTGGCCGCAGCCGATTCCTTGCAGCCGGGCTGAGTAATTCGAACGATAGAGCACTGCCCATCCGAGCCCAGCTTGGCGGGTTCGATCCTGGCTCAGGCCGGTAGTGTTTGAAGGTGCTCAAATACGTCAGCCTTGTGTGGGTGGGGACGGGGTTGAATACTACTCACGGTATCTTTTGCCTGCCGTAAGAGGCGACTAAAAGGGGCTCCAGGGACTCTGAATGTTACAGCGAGGTTTGGATACCACGATGCCCTTCCACTTACTTGTGCCAGGCTCCTAACTTACATCGATCCCATCGGACCTGCCTTGGTCAACTCTTGTTCTTTTCCGACCCCGACACTATTGGAGCATTCGAGGACTAGTGAGTCCTCCATTTTCAAGCCTTTCGTGCCCCTTGTCTTTCTTTGGCCGATAACATTTTTCGAAGTGTCGGATCACTTCAATGATTCTCTATGAGTTGTGTTATAGAGAGAATGATTGCCTAGTTGTACTTCCTCTTCAAACAATAATCACCCATTCGTGTCGTTAGGTTTACTGACAAGCAAAAGAACGCCCGTGGAAGAAAATTCTGCCACGTAGGTGTCACTGAAAACCAAAAAATAGTTAGTGCAACATAGAAACCAATAATAATAATAATAATAATAATAATAATAATAATAATAATAATAATAATAATAATAATAATAATAATAATAATAATAATAATAATAATAATAATAATGATGATGATAATAATAATAATAATAATAACAGGATGAGTTGGCCGTGCGGTTAGGAGCGCGCAGCTGTGAGCTCGCATCCGGGAGGTAGTAGGTTCGAACCCCACTGGCGGCAGCCCTGAAGATGGTTTTCTGTGATTTCCCATTTTCACACCAGGCAAATGCTGGGGGTGTACCTTAATTAAGGCCACGGCCGCTTCCTTCCCATTCCTAGGCCTTTCCTCTCGCATCGTCGCCATAAGTCTTATCTGTGTCTGTGTGACGTAAAAGAAATAGCAAATTATAATTGTTACGGACTTTTCCGTGGTAGGTAGAGGTGAAAGAAGGTGCGGGTGTGAATGGGTTTCAAGCTACGAAATTATAGTGCAATGTAAAATTAATTTAAAAGTTAACAAGGTTATATTTTCTTTTCGAAAACAAAGAAATAACAAGCATGGCAGGTACAAAGTAGCAATTCAAAAGGGGTTAGTTACAATATTTACAGAATTTGGGCTTCGCGCCCTGACTTCACAATGCTTGGGCAATCAGCTCAGTTTTACCTCAAACACAAGTTTTAACAGAGGGGGAGAAAACCCCATTCATACCTAGGAGCCCTTGCTCCAAATTACACTGAAAAACCTCCATGAGGCATACAACCCAGAATTTTCAAAAGAGCCACTCGCTCTCAAAATTTAAGCCTCTCCCAGGCCACACCAAACTCCACCTTCAAGTTGTCCTCAACGGACATAAACACAGGGGTAAAATACCCAATCTACTGAGGTCTATTAAAAGAAAAGCAGGTTAATTAAATGACCTCTAAAATAACAATTTGAGAGGAGGCGAACTTGCACTCCTAATACACTTTGATTAAGACCTACTTGGCACTAGGCCGTTAATACAAGGGCTAATCCCATGCTAAAGAGGTGACTTAAGAAAAGAACAATTTGTTTTACATTAACGAAAAATAGGTCGAGAAAATAAGTTCACCTCAAGACAATGTGAGTGGGAGCTCGAGAGGGTTAGCACTCTCTATCCCAATATGTCGTTTTACAAGAGAATAGATGAAAAGGGAAGTTACATTTTAGGAAAAGGTTACATGGTTGAACGCTTAGAACCCGCCCCGAAAGTTAAACTGCTGAGCTAGCAAAGAAAGAAGTTATTAATCGGCCATTACCTTGTGTTGAACGGCTGGAGAAGAAAGAGGCGCTTCCCGCCCCCTGCTATGTACTTAACACACTGAAATATGGAACAGAAGTGGCCTAGAGACCCAAAAATCAGCAGTTTAAATACTCTCGCGGAAGTTTCTAGGCGTTAGGGGAAAGAAAACACCCTCCCACAAACTCTTTATTGGATAGGACCCCGCAACAGATTCAAGTTGGGGGAAGATACATCTGATTGGATAGAAATTAATTTAAGAAATTCGGGACTGGTTAGGTTCAACACAAGGGGAAGAAAGGGGTAAATATTGCCAACTTAAACAATGATAGAAAGAAATTTAACAAAGAACAAACTCTTGAAATTAAATTTTCTCCAAAAAAATAGTTCTTTGACTCCGCACTAGGTTGCACTATTGTAGATCTTCAGTAGTGTCCTCTAGAAGAGAAAGTTCACACTTCTTACTTCAAGCGAAACAAAAACACATCAAAAATGACACAGTTCAAAAACTCAAAATTTTCCACGTGGTGACATCTTCTGAGACGGTAGAAAATTAATACTGTCAATAAAGTTCAGACTTCCTCCAGCAGAGGAGTTTCAACAGGCGCACATTTTAAATTAGCGGAGTGGAGGTGTACCGCCCGGTACAATAATAATAATAATAATAATAATAATAATAATAATAATAATAATAATAATAATAATTGTAATACTGAGTGTTATTTGAAAAGTAATGCGATATTTCTCTAACCAAGGGCTATGACACGTAGATAACGACAGTGAATCATTGTAGGTGGAGGATGCGGAAAGTAAATGATAGGCAATTTAGCAGTCACTGGAGTTCGTACGTAAGAATACTAAGGTACCTGTTTCTGTTGTTTTTAAATTCTGGTTTTACATATGTTAGTTCGTATAATGTATTATTATTATTATTATTATTATTATTATTATTATTATTATTATTATTATTATTATTATTACCGAGCTCGATAGCTGCAGTCGCTTAAGTGTGGCCAGTATCCAGTAATCGGGAGATCGTGGGTTTGAACCCCACCGTCGGCAGCCCTGAAGATGGTTTTCCGTGGTTTCCCATTTTCACTCAGGCAAATGCTGGGGTTATACCTTAATTAAGGCCACAGCCGCATCCTTCCCATTCCTCAGCCCGTCCTATTCCATCGTCGCCATAAGACCTATCTGTGTCGGTGCGACGTAAAGCAAATAGCAAAATATTATTATTATTATTATTATTATTATTATTATTATTATTATTATTATTATTATTATTATTATTATTATTATTCGATTCCTTCCATCCCAATTACCCAATGTTATTCGCCACCATTAGTTCCTCAACTGAGGCACTGAGGAAGGCACTCAGGCCGTAAAACATGGCATATACATTCATCTCATCTCATCCTCGACCATGTATCGAGGAAAGCTACTTAGAGGCAGACAAAAAATGTTAAGAGTGGATGATTGCCTAGTTATACTTCTTCTCAAATCAATTATCAGAACGACAATCACCAAAGATAATATACCATCCCCAATCTCTTGGTTCACTTCTTCATTTCCTCTCTCTTAGCGATTTTTCTGAAGAGTGTGACTCTCAGCAGGGCCGTACTGGAAATCGTTAGATTGCGACCTACATGTTACGACATCACTAGCGGCTTCTCTATGTCAGTTTTAACAGCTGTGGGAAAGGGAAGTGTTGGTGTGCGCCGCCGCGAACGTGTCTAGGGGGAGTGAACCCCGAAAGTTAGCGAGCGCGTGTTGCGTAGACAGTGTGTCTCCCACGGTACAGTCGAGTGCATCCAGCGTGTAATACTGAGTGTCATTTGAAAGGTAATGTGACTTTTCTCTAACTAAGAGTTTATTAACACGTAGATAATGACGGTGAATCAATGTAGCTGGAGGATGTGGAAGGTAAACAGTCAGACACAGGAGAACGTAAGTGATAATGCTAAGTTACCTGTTCTTTTATATTCTGTATTTACAGATGTTTGAGATGATTTGTTTGAAATAACGTTTATCATGAACAAGAAAAGACTATGTAAACAACAGATAGGGAAACACTCACCTGAGGGACTGCCCTAAATGAAGATTAGTGATGGCTGATTGATTTATTTTTCAGCTGAAGCGAAAGCCATAACGAATTGTTAGTGAAAGATTGATTGGTGAACGACAGAAGGTGTCAGGTATTCTTCAAATTGATTTAGTAACTCTGATGTCTTCCCATTAGAATAATTTTCTTAGTTAGGCAGAACAAAATATAACATATTCGCAATTGCTAATTTAAGCTAGAAACGTTTAATGTTAGCAAGTATTAAATATTTCCTATGGTTATTTCTTACATTTCTTCTGTTTCTTCTTCTTCCTTCGAACATGACCCGCTGTGGACCACGTGAAATAAAGTCATCTTTCCCTTTTCTTGCCTCCCTCACCTTTCAGTATTTCTCCTTACTTTCACGAATTTCCTTTTCTTCTCCACTTTCTACACAGAACCCCCAAATTCCTTAATCCCTTTTTTGGAAACTGTTGTATCTAATAGCCCGTCCCTTGTTATAACCAGCGCAGTGATACCTTATTTAACTTCGAGGAACCATCAGATTTGTGATTTATGATTTTTTTCAGAATGATAATATATTCTCTTCGTTAGCCTTTGTACACTCATCCGGATTATTATTAACTTATTATTATTATTATTATTATTATTATTATTATTATTATTATTATTATTATTATTATTATTATTATTATTATTATTATTATTATTATTATTATTATGTGCCTCCATGGTTAGGCGGGAACGTGTCGGCCTCTCACCACTGGGTTCCATTGTTCGAATCCTGGTCAGTCCATGTGAGAGTTGTGCTGGATACAGTGGAGGCGGGACAGGTTTCTTCGAGTACTCCTATTTTCCCTGTCACCTTTCATTCCAACAACACTCTCCAATATCATTTCATCTGTAAGTCATTAATCATTGCCTCCGAGAAGTGCGACAGGCTTCGGCACCCGGCACAGTTCCTATCTCCACCGCTAGATAAAGGTTTCATTAATTCCATTCCTGACCCGTTTGAAGCTGGAAGCAGGATATGTATTTTTTCAATATTATTATTATTACTACTACTATTGTTATTATTATTATTATTATTATTATTATTATCATTATTATTATTATTATTATTATTATTATTATTATTATTCCGATACTAATAATATTTGAGAATTCAATTAGCATAATATGTGTCTACAATGGTTTTCTTACTATGTTTATGTCCTTCAACTTCGCTATTCGACATTCAGTGGCATAGGCCTAATCTTATTCACTTCTAACCACGACATGCTGTTCGGAACTTTCCGAGCATAAGTTAGCGATCACGGGGTTCCTATCTGTGTCTGAAATCATTTCTACCTATTTGTGCTTGTGCCAGCTCCTCACTATCCTTCCCCCTGTTTGACCCTCCTTGGTCAGTCCTGGCTTTTTTCTGACACCGAAGCCTAGGTTGTCTTTCGATTTCACGCACTTCGTGGACTTCCTTTTGCTAGTATGCTCATTCATCGGGGACTCCGATCTCTTCCTATTTTTCTCCTCTGATTACTGTGAATAGGATGCTTGCATAGTTGGTGTTCCTCATAAATCAATAATCACCACCAGTCTATAAATATAGCACTACCTATACTGCAGGCTAATTTACAATCATGTTGTTAATGTATGATGTGTGTACTTGAATCTATAATAATTTGTTATACAATTTAGTGTAGAGTAATGTAGGCCTACTACCATGGAAAATCCTCGCAATGTAAAACAGTGTTCTTCAAGTGTCTTAAGAAAATAACTTTCATATTAACAGATCATTGAAACCATCAGGTTTAATTCCATGCATAAATATTAACGATCCTAATTGAGAATGTTTTCTTCGGTAGATTTTTGCTTCAGCGAAGGTGTTAGGTTCTGGACTCGATACGTTGACAATACAGCAGTTTTATTGAATGGATACCTCACTACTCCGGAGATAGTTTTGTATCGTAAAAATTCGCTCTATATCTGGAAGTGCCATATCCTCAATGAACTTTGGCAGCGAATCTGTTGTCCAGGCCTCCCTACCAACAGCTGTTCTAAATAAGCCAGTTGATGACCAATTGGACCACTAGCGGAGGTTTCCCAAACAGAAAATGTGACGTCACCCATGGTCTCTTCTTTTACTTCTCCATGAAGTACGAGTTAGAGGTCGTCTTTCTCATTACGCATAATGTGGCCGAAGTATGCTGTCTTCCTTTCTTTGGTGGTCTTTGTTACATCTAATTGTTTGCTCATACGCCACATAACAACGTCGTTCGTTACATCCTGCAGCCGGGTTGTAAGGTGAAGGTTTAAGTTCAGATTACATAATCCTTTCTTCACCCGGTGGAATGCCACTCGTGCTTTCTCAATTCGTATTTTTATTTCGTGATACTGGCCCTATCTCTCATTTAGTGAACAGCCTAAATATTTTATCCTCTGTACTCCTAGTAGTTGTTTACCTTTAGTCAAACATATTTTTAACAGAGACAAGAAACCAGATTAAATGGCTTTTCATGTGACTTACTTCAACAAAGGACGGCATTTGATATCTCCGAAAAGTCGACGCAATCCATCGCCACAGTAAATGTGAACTCAGATTATGAGCGAGTTGCATACACTGATTTTGTCAATAATATGCCAATGGAAGACGAAAAATAAACAATGGAAGGCAACTACGATTAGTAAAATATATATCAAGAGCGAATGGTTACGACCCAAAAATGATTGCCACAGACAAGGAAAAAGAAACCGGAAAGCTCACATGCAGCATTCACATATTTTGGAAACGAAATTTATAGAATTTCTGATACATGTTACGATATTCAATGAAAGTGTAGCTTTCAGAACAAATAACTGAATCTAGCAGAAAATGTACAACCCCAATGTATTAAAGGAAAATCACATCTATAGCAACTCTGTAGTATACATGCTCACGCGCAGAGATTGTAATGAAATTTATAGTAAGGACTGGTCGGACACCAGCTAAGAACATTACGATACCATGAAATATAAGACACATTCCGAATTTTCAAAAGACGTTTTAAAACAGTAAGCATTATTTTAAAAGAACCGGAAAATACTCTAGATCTTTTAAAAGTAATTTTGGACTGGAACCAAATTTTTCGAGAAGTATGGAAG
>NC_090271.1:300384859-300464859 GCF_040414725.1 Anabrus simplex
ACACTTACGAAGAATTTAAGGAGGCCTTACTTAGACGATTTTGGAGTGCTGAGGCTCAGCACCTGATAAAACTTCAATTATACTCTAGAAAGTATAACACGTCCGTCAATTCCTCGCGATATTCGGATTATCTTATATCTCAGCTTAAAAAGATGCAGTTTTTCGATCCTCCTTTACCGGAGCAAGAACTTATTCAGGTCATAACGCTGCAATTTCCACCAAATGTTCAGGAAATATTGGTGGCAGCAAACGTCCAGGACTTGGAGCAGCTCGATGATGTCCTGAGGAAACTCGATACTGCGCACACTCAGAGCGCAGCAAAAGCAGGTCGAACCAAAGAAACTACAACCAACTTTACGGAAATGAAGACTCCGGTTCAAGTAAATTCAGAACCGCGAGAAGAAAGAGAAACTCGCCGAGATATTCCGTTTCGGTACAGAAGATCTAGGAATCGTCCCTACGAAGGGAGGGCTAAGTTTCAACCTGGACCTTCATGGAGGCAGGCAGCTAACCAACCCAATGATAATAGGAACTCCCAGCGGGAAGAATTAGAGAAACGTTGGAGAGAGACTACAGAATATGTAAGGAATAAGAACAGGGAAGAGGGCTTACCTGGAGCAGCTTCTTTGGAATACCAGGCAGAGATGCAGAGAAGAAATGAGAGAACGGAAATGGATCCAAGAGCTACGGGTACCAAAAAAAAAACTTTGTCGAAGCAATAAAGAGATTGCCTGAAAACCCGGAGGGAGGAGAGGTAGTATGTAGTGCACTCATTAACCATTGGTATTTAGAGGATGCAGATTTACTATATGAGGATTCAACACCACGACAGCCTCAGATACAACGCGGCTTACCGATCATTATCATTAAGTTAGGCAATATGATTGTCCACTCTTTAGTAGACTCAGGATCGCAGGCCTCACTAATTTCGCAGAAATTAATAGATGTGGCGCAGGAGACGACCTACATCTCCATCTTGCCGGTTGCTCAAGTTAAGGTTAAAGGCATAGTTCCGGACAAAGCTATTAAATGCAAATTCCAGGCGTTTCTTGAGTTAGAAATTGGTGGTGTTAAGTTCCAACATCTATTTTTGATTTTGACGCAAATGAAATTTGACTTAATTCTTGGATCAGACTTTCTCATTCAACATGGGGGAATCATTGATTATCCCGCTAATGTGATTAAATTTTTTCACGTCGAATCTGTAGGGCTACAGTTGGTTACTTATAATGACGTGAAGAATCCGGAATGTGAGACCCCGGTGGACATAGTAGAAGGCAAGATGAGCGAGGCTCCGCCTGTCGAAGAAAGCGTCCACGAAGAGGGGCGACCCGAGGAAGTGGGACCCGTAGAGGACCAGATGGCGTCCATTATCGATGATGAGTTTAACGAGGACCACTACAACTTCACGCTTTACGCCAATGTAGCTGAAAGCCCAGATTACGATGATGATGAAGTAATAAAGGCAATCCAAGAGCTTTTCAAGAAGTTTCCAGATGTATTTTCTGAGAAACCTGGAGTCATTAAGGGTTTCAAGCACCACTTAGATGTTACTGACACATCACCTTATAAGAAACGGCCTTATCCGATACCCATGAAGTACTTGGAAGAAGCACGGGTCATCATTAAACAGATGGAGAATGATGGAATCATATCAAAATGCGTCACACTTTATATTAATCCTCTGGCTATAGTAAGAAAACCAAATGGTAATCTGCGCATATGCCTCGATGCGAGGGCTTTGAACGATAGGCTTGTGTTAGAATATGACCACCCTCCCCTACTCCGGGATGTAATTAGGAGATTTCATAACATGAAAGTATTTTCTGCTATGGACATGGCTTCTTCATATTTTCACATTTTATTGGATGAAGATAGTCGGAAATTTACCGGATTCATCTTTGATAATGTCACTTATGCCTTTAATAGACTCCCTTTTGGCATTAAGAACTCTGGTGCAGTTCTTATCAGAGCCTTAGAGGAACAAGTCTCCGATGAAGTAAAGGCAATCACCACCATTTATGTGGACGATATCGTCATCGCGTCCGAGTCCCTGGAACAACATGTACGAGATGTTCATAAGGTGTTGGAGGAATTACAGACCAAGAACTTTAAAATTAACGCCAAGAAAAGCCAGTTTTTCAAAACTGAAGTTTTGTTTTTAGGCCATCTTATTGGAGGGAATGGGATCAAGCCCAATCCGGCTAAGATTCAATGTATTCTAGAATTTCCTAAACCCACAAGAATGAAACACATCAGGCAATTCTTAGGCTTCTGCCAGTTCTTCGCGCAGCATTGCCCTAATTTTACTGAAACGGTAGCACCCCTGCAGCAGTTATTGAGGAAGAACAACAGGTGGAAGTGGACTGATGTCTGCGATAAAGCATTTGTGGCGACAAAACAGATGTTGAAAGACAATGTTCAACTGGCCTATCCTAATTACGAACTACCCTTTTATATTGAATGTGACGCCAGTCGCATAGGGATCGGTGCAGCTCTTTTCCAAATTGATCCAAGGGAACCTGAAGTCCGCATCTTTCTCTCGTTCATGAGCCGCAAGTTGAGACCCCATGAAAAGGCTTATACGATAACAGAGTTAGAAGCCCTTGCCGTAGTACATTCTCTCATTTACTGGAAGAAAATAATCTTTGGATATCCGGTGATTATTTGCACAGATCATCAAGCACTGACATTTATTCTCAAGTCAGACATTACAAGCGAACGGATAACCCGATGGGCGCTGTTTATACAGCAATTTGATATCACTGTTGTTCACAGGCCCGGAAGGAAAAATATCCTAGCCGACGCATTAAGTCGGAATCCGACAGATGAGGTTTCGATCCATGCGATTGAAGTCATGAATGATGAAGATGAAGAGTTCTTGCGACGACTAAAGTATCTAGCGCAAGCTCAAGGAAGAGATCCTCTAAGCCATGAGCTGATTCGTTTTTTAAAAGGATTTATCCCTCAAGACGACGACGACGAGTACCCTCGTATATCTAGGATAGCTCAAAATTTTTGCTACCATGATGGCCTACTTCACCAGTACGTCGACCTCGCTAGAACAACAGATCGTATTTATGCCCCTCCTCGAATAAGGACTGCTATTATATGGCATTGCCATTCCATTTCTGGACACGCCGGTACGGACAAGGTCCTAAACCTGATTAGAGAAAGGTTTACGTGGGAATACTTACGCCGTGACATCCGTAACACCATTAGGACTTGTGATATTTGTCAAAGGATCAAGCCCAATAACAGACTCCTCCGGGAATATCCACGACCTTTAATACCTGAAAAACCTGGCCAGATCTTCGCAATGGACCTATATGGACCTTTGCCCAAGGCGTTACGTGCCAACAGATACATTGTTGTCACCATAGATGCATTTTCTAAATACACTATGTTGCTTCCAATTCAGAAGGCAAATACCGGGAACATTCTCCGCAGGATCCGTCGAAACATCATTTCCGAGATGGGCAAGCCGGAATTTCTCTTAACAGACCATGGAAGTCAGTTTACCTCCATGGAATTCCAAGTTGCACTGGAAGAACTTGAGATAAGGCATATCATGAACTCCATCCGACACCCGGAAGCCAACCCAGCCGAACGGGTTATGCGAGAAATTGCCAGATTCTGTAGATTGTATTGTGGACAACAGCATTGGAAGTGGGTTGAAGTTCTGCCCATTATGCAAAGGATCGTCAATACCACCATGCATGAGTCTATTCAGGACATCCCTTTAAGTGTACATAAAGGCCTCACCCCTGACAGACCTTGGGATCGAGTTTTGCCTGATCAACCTGACGCAGCAGTGAGCCAACAAGCTCGCATTACCAAGGCACTTCGGCAATTACGACATGCTGCTCAAGTCCGAGAAAAGAAGTTACGACATCACAAGTTTCGACAACCCTTACAAGTGGATGACCGAGTATTAATACGCAAGCCTGCAGTTTCACACCCTGACCAGGGAATTTACGCCAAATTTTGTCCCTTGTTCATAGGACCCTTCAGGATACTTACCGCACTAGATAATGGTGCCTATGAAGTAGGAAGGGCAGATGGCGACATTGAGGGAATCTTCAACTCAGCCAATCTCAAGAAATACTTTACTAGGAGATGAGCGAAAGAAAATAGCCCAGCAATTTTCTTTTTCCCGAGCAGGGGGGGAGATGAAACGGTAACACCCTACGAGCATTCACGTTTCATTCTTTTATTAAGAGAAGCTCGCTAACACCCGGCCGTAAGCCTTTAAAACTTGCGCTGAGCACACAGGCATAATGGGAACTGCGAGCTAGTTCGCGACTTTCTAGAACACCGGCCAAGGACAAGCGACGTCACGCAGAAGGTTCCTTCGTGTTCCATTGCTGCATGAACGAAATATAAGCGAGTCGCCAGCCTGGGGTAAGGCAGAATGTAAGCAGAGAGCCTGCAGTAAAGCAGAGGGAGTGCGCGGTATGCGACGGCAGTGTGTTGAAGGCAGAGAGTGGAGTGAGTCGGCAGTAAGCCGTGAATCAGCGAGTGTGTGCAAGTAAGCCGTCGCGGCATAATTCGTCTCTCGATCCGGCTGTATATTTGAATTCATTTAAAGACTGTGTTCTCACATAAACTGTGCCAGCTTTGAATTCGTTTAAAGACTGTGTTCTTGCATTAATTGTGTCAGCTTTGAATTCGTTTAAAGACTGTGTTCTCGCCAGCTTGAATTCATTTAAAGACTGTGTTCTCACATTAATTGTGTCAGCTTTGAATTCGTTTAAAGACTGTGTTCTTGCATTAATTGTGTCAGCTTTGAATTCGTTTAAAGACTGTGTCCTTGCATTAATTGTGTCAGCTTTGAATTCGTTTAAAGACTGTGTTCTCGCCAGCTTGAATTCGTTTAAAGACTGTGTTCTCACATAAACTGTGCCAGCTTTGAATTCGTTTAAAGACTGTGTTCTTGCATTAATTGTGTCAGCTTTGAATTCGTTTAAAGACTGTGTTCTCGCCAGCTTGAATTCGTTTAAAGACTGTGTTCTTGCATTAATTGTGTCAGCTTTGAATTCGTTTAAAGACTGTGTTCTCGCCAGCTTGAATTCATTTAAAGACTGTGTTCTCACATTAATTGTGTCAGCTTTGAATTCGTTTAAAGACTGTGTTCTTGCATTAATTGTGTCAGCTTTGAATTCGTTTAAAGACTGTGTCCTTGCATTAATTGTGTCAGCTTTGAATTCGTTTAAAGACTGTGTTCTCGCCAGCTTGAATTCGTTTAAAGACTGTGTTCTCACATAAACGGTGTCAGCTTTGAATTCGTTTAAAGACTGTGTTCTTGCATTAATTGTGTCAGCTTTGAATTCGTTTAAAGACTGTGTCCTTGCATTAATTGTGTCAGCTTTGAATTCGTTTAAAGACTGTGTTCTCGCCAGCTTGAATTCGTTTAAAGACTGTGTTCTCACATAAACGGTGTCAGCTTTGAATTCGTTTAAAAACTGTGTTCTCGCATTAATTGTGTCAGCTTTATTTCATTTAAAGACTGTGTTCTTGCATTAACTGTGCCAGCATTGATTTCGTTCAAAGACTGTGTGAAAGCAGCGGTAGTATTTCTAGCCAGCCTCAATTTCATTTAAAAGACTATGTCTACCCGTTGAACTGTGTTGCATTATGATCTTAAGTGCCAGTGTTGATCTGAAAATCACGACGTACGGGAATTTGGACTGTCATTTATTTCAACAAATGCATTGCAGAGACTGTACTCGATAAATTTAATTTTCTTTATGAAGTGCTTGATCACCGCACCTCGGAAGGTTCTAGATGGTTTCATTTGCGTATTATTCCAAATACGAACTGTGACTCTAACTTTATCCTTGCAACTGTGGGCGTGCTTCGCCATGACGTCAAATGTGGAAGCTCCACATTTCCCCGTTCCTGCCTCTAGTTCGAGTCATCAACACTAATACAAACACCAACGACGGAAGACAACGCCGACGCCGACCGCAAGACGACGCAGCCGCCGCGGGACAACGTCCTCTTCACGCCCTCAGGGACAAATCTACAATTCAGCTATAAAAGGTGACATAATTATTTGCCTATTTATTGAATAAACTGAAAGATCCACTTAATCATGAATTTTTCTTTCACTACCCTTCTCTCTTACTATCTTAGCATGGGCCGTACACGCCTTGTCGTTCCTCATGCTCTCCGATAAACTGAAGTACGGGCGTTACTGTTACAATATGTCGTGCGATTTGCGGTCTATTTCCTGTTGCCCTGCTTACTCGCAACTTATCCTTAACTTTTGGGCACAATTGTATATTCAACATAGTACAGTATGCTTTGATGAACCGTATTTTTGCTCAAACATAGAAACTGTTCTCTACTAATAATGACATGTTAAATTAATATAAAAGTAGCATCTTTCATAGCATAACGAATGCAAAATATCAGCGATAACACATGTTTCAAAAGAAAATATTTCATAGTTTAAATTTTACTAATGCGATCTGCTACTAACTTGGGTATTGTGATTACAGTCCGGATTGTTAGGTGGTAATAGGTCAGAATGCAAACTTATTGAAGTGGGTAACGAATACAGTCTACCCTGCACAACGGTTATGTTATGAGATTGGCATAAGCATTAGGGGTACGGCCCATCATAACCCCTAGAATTTATGTTACTCTCGCTACATAAGGGATAAACTGGCTAGACCAGGGCCTCTCAGGGTGCATTGCGCGCGCAAGGTTCAAAAGACGACTTCACTTGGTTGACCAGAGTGCAGACCGCCACTCCTCATTTTGGAGCAATAGCACTGTCTCCCTCTTTCCCTCCGCATGTCTCGCTCGCTCCGCTTGTCTCCCTCTTTTTCACTTGCTCCGTAGCGCTCCAAATCGGAGCCGAGTTGAGCCGAGCTTAGCCGAGTCACCCCGAGACGAAGCGCTGATCCGAGCCGAGCTGAGTGGGATCGATGCAAGGTGCACAGAACCCCTGCGCCTCAGTTTGCACCCGTAAGATTCATCCTAGTAACCAAATGTGTTTGTATTTCAACCTGTCAATGCCTGAAAATCCAGAGACTGATTTTGATACAGCACGTATCACCACGAATGATGGACAGGTCCATCTCATCAGCTAACAATTCGTAATAACCATTGTAGTATTCTCAATATTTAGAGTGAAGTTTTGAAAAAAAAAGAAATATAATCAATACGTGTAAATTAAAAGGCTGGCCTAAAAATAAAAGACAGGCTTAATGCTCAATGATTGCATTTTGCGGCGTCTTAGAACTGTCATGGAATTGTCATGCACTTGCTCAAAGCACCAACAAAATAATCAAGATAACCAAAGCTGGAATTGTCGTAAGCCACTCAACCGACCCTCGCATCCTTACTACGGTCACTGATCGGCATACCTGCCCTACAAGGACAAATATTCTCGAAGAAGAATGCACCAGGTCATCGGCACAATTTGTCCAGAAATGGTTCGACGACCGTTCTGGAGAGTTCTATTGACTGCCGCAGCCAGCTCGTACACCTGATATGAACTCTGACGAGAATTTTTGGAATATAGTGGTGAGGTCCATTCACACCCAAGACACTGCACCTAAAAATAAGAAGAAGCTGTGGATAGCAATCTAAACTGCATGGGTCATAATATTTCTACAGGTATTTGTCTTCCACTTGCGAAATTCATACGACCGTCATTCTCGCTTCGTCAGTCACAGCGTACGGACGTGCTTGGACAGCTCTTCCGTGCGAGTCGTGTCAACAAGTGAGGCGCTTCATATCAGTGTGTTCGTATAATCGGACCATTATTTAATAGTGAACTAAGTGTTTAATTTTCATTTGTTGTATGTATTTGGACTAATGTCTATTTAATATAAAAGTGCTACGGTGATGGCGGACCCGCCCGATACAGGGAAACTTACCAACATCGCATTACAGACATTCTATCAACTTCCGGAACATTCTACTCCTCCAGGACTGAGCGCCGAACCACTAATGGAACTCCAGCAACATTCAATCACACCTCAACACCATCAACAAGGCAATACTCAACCTTAATTACGTGATTCGTCTTCAGATATAGAACTTGGTGAACGGAGTACTAAACGTTTACGTAGCATAACCAATATCATGGACGTAGAACAGGAGCCTAAAGAAACCGATACACCTGTCCTTTTGAACATCATGAGCAATAGTAACGATGCCGCACATCAAAGTCAGTTACCTACCACGTTACAAAATCCAGTCATTCAAACGGATGCTACTACTAATCGTTTACCAGTACAGGATCGTAGTAAAAATAACAGATATAGTCGCACGGATCAAGGACCATTTTACGTATTTGTCGAAAGCCTCAATTAGAACATAGGGGGACTCCACCCTATGGTGATAGGTAAATTGTTATAATCCGCTAATCAGGCCTACAAACATGATATAGTTGACATAATACCTTCTGGACGTAATAGGATAAAAGTAGAAACCAAGACAGGTGAAGCAGCTAACAGTCTAGTTACATCTCCAGTGTTAACAACCAATAACCTTGAGGAGTATATTCCCAGTTTTCTGATACATAAGCAAGGGATAATAAGAGATGCCAACACAACATTAACCGAGGAGTAAATTAAAAGCTACATACAGTGTGACGTTCCGATTTTCACTGTGAAACGCTTCACGCGGCCTAATACTGAACATCCTAATGAACGCACACCAATACCAGTATGTTCAATAACATTTCGATCTCAGTGGCTTCCATCTCATGTGGCACTGTTCGGAACACGATGCCCTGTAGAACCATTAATTCCACGAGTTCTGGTCTGTGGAAATTGTTTACGATTCGGACATCGTCACTTACAATGTCGTAGTGCCACGCGCTGCAGCAAGTGTGGAGGTCCTCACTCCCTGACGTCATGCCTGACCACAACTGAACCACAATGTATACACTGCATGGGCCCGCATCTTGCCACGGACCGGAACTGCTCTGTTTACAAACAACAACAACAAACATTCACTAAGCACAACATGCGATACCTGACTCAACCATATTCCCAAGTTACTAGTACAGCACCTAACTACCAAGATCCAATATCGTTCCCTCCCTTACCGAAAGTGGCTTTAAAACCACTTGCACAGAATCCTAGCCGGCTAACAGTTATACCATGCCACCTGGTTATCAGCAACAGTCATTCGAAGTAGAAACAAGTACTCGAGGTACCTCTCACCGAGGGTCAACATTTACTTCAAGACCAAGACTACCGAAAGTAACCCAATAATACAAACACCTAATTACCCACCTATTCAACAGAGAATATATGTTCCTCGTCATCTCCCTCTTACACCCATTATTCATAATGCATTTCCCCTCCAGCCCCATAACGTCCAGCCTCCCCGCCCCCTCTCCAATCGCCTTCTAGCCCTAGTAGTTGAACAAATAATACAGCTTACAGTGCGTATGATCTCTGAAGTCCGAACATCCCCTTCTAGTTACATTCAACTAGATCCTCTTCGTCAATTATTACTTACTTTGGCAGAAACAAAATAATCGTTAAACAATCAACTTATTAAAATGAAGGAAATGGGAAAAATTCTTCAATGGAATATACGCTCTCTGAATGCAAATCTAGCCTCCTTCTACATGAAATCGCTCATCGAAACATCTCTATTGCTGTACTTTCTGAAACATGGTTGAAAAAAGATAGTGATATATCGATTTCCGGCCATTCAGTATACCATTACGACCGAGAAGATGGTTGGGGTGTAGTAGCCATTATAATTAACAGCAATTTACCCCATTCTGTAATCTATATCGACCACAGTGACATAGAAAGTTTTCAAGCCATAGCACTCCGAGTCGCCTTATGCCGCCAAGAAATTACCATACTATCAATGTACTGTCCACCTAGGAATATCATTACTTCACGAGAATGACATGCGCTCATGACACAGCTCAGTAAACTCATTTTATTGTGCGGAGACTTCAACGCTCACAATACCACCTAGGGTTGTGAATATACGGATACAAGCGGTAGAGCTCTCTTAACACACATAGAAGATTCGGAACTGTTCATACTAAATGACAGCTCCGCAACTTTAATTCCCGTTCCTGCAAAACGTAAATCAGCTATTGATCTCACGCTGTGCTCTTCATCAATTTCAACAGAATTGATCTGGACAGTTCGTCTATACCCCATTGGATCCAATCATTTTCAAACTGAAATAAATTCCACTAGCACAGTCACTCCTGTCACTTATACTCCTACAGCAAAATGGAACGTGAAGAAAGCGGACTGGGTAACTTACAGCTGCACAGTGGAAAATCTGTTAGAAACTATTTCACTCCCTCTTCTTGTCTTGGACAAATACAATCATTTCATGGAATGCATCAATGTAGCCGCTACGATAGCAATCCCGAAGAGAATATATATCTGCAAACGTCGGGGTCTACGGTACCTTGGTGGAACCCTGAATGTTCAAAAGTGAAAGATAAGCGAAAATTCTGCTTTAGTACTTACATAAGATCTCCTACATGGGGCAGTTTCATAGCCTTCAAGAAACAAGATGCTGAGACAAAACGGTTTCTGAAAAAGCAGAAGAAGAATAGGTGGAAACAATTTTGTGAAATTCTCTCCAAGGAGACTCCCCTCTCGAAAGTTTGGACGATGATAACAAAACTCAAAAAGAAACCCCCACTGCCTTGAACAGCCCACTCGTTCACGGAAGAATTTGCGAACATCATTGCTCCTCCGACTGCTGTCCCGCAATATCATATAACACCATCAGCTTGCACCGGCAACACACCAGGTATTCTGATGGCGCCATTCACACTGCATGAACTCGAGACTGTTTTAAAAAGTCTTCAAGTACAGCTCCGGGCTATGGCTCCATACACTACAGCATGATCTCATATCTCCCAATGAACGCAAAGAAATTTCTCCTGAACCTCTTCAATGAAATTCGGGTTAATGGAACTTTTCCGGAAGATTGGATCACACAAATTGTCGTTCCCATTTTGAAGCCAGTAAAGGACTCTAGCGATCCATCGTCTTATCGGGCCATAGCTCTGTCATCGAGCGTCGCTAAAACTTTCGAGCGTCTCGTAAAACTACGACTAGAATGGTGGTTAGAGCATAACAAACTGATGCCAAAAACCCAATTCGAATTTAGAAAGTACCGTAGCACACTCGATCATGTAAGTGTCATAACTACTGACATCAAAAGAACATTTTTGGAGAAAGTATACCTTGCAGCAATTTTTCTTGACATTTCTGGAGCCTATGACAGCGTTCTTATCGAGGTCCTCATTGATAATCTTCAGAACTTAGGGGTTCCTGCTCGATACTACCTTGGCATTTATAATCTACTCCGCCATCGAATCATTTATGTTCGAGAGCAAGACAATATTCTGTTTGGACCACGCTATGTAATAAGAGGCCTTCCTCAAGGGGCCATTTTGAGCCCGTTATTGTATACTTTGTACACTTCAGATTTTGAAAACATTTTCCAACCTAATTTTAAAGCACTCCAATACGCCGATGATATTTGTATCTACGCCAAATCTTCCTGCTTCTGGGTAACAAGACTTTGGCTAAATGATGCTGCGATAGCTCTTTCTTCATGCTCTTCAGACCGTGGCCTGACACTCTCCCCATCAAATTTCTCGGTCATTGTTTTCACTAGGAAATCGCGTACTTATTAGGCAAGAAAGATTCGATTGGGTCCATACCTTTGTTCTTGTCTCATCAGCAAAACTGCTTGGATTATATTTCGATAGTCGACAAACATGAAGATGACATATCGAACATATACTAACGAAGATTATCAAAATATTGACTGTGTTACCGGCTGTAACATGTACGTGGTGGGGAGCCTATTCCGCGTTATTATTAATTCTTTACAGGACTCTAACTGCCCAATATTTAATTACGGTTGTTCTTTCTTCGGAAACGCACCAAAGCACAATTTGCAGAAATTGGACGTAGCCCATCATCGATCCATCAGGCTATGTGTAGGTGCAATGATGTCAACTCCTACAAACGCTTTGCTGATTGAGGCCACAGAAATGCCTCTAGCTCTACGTCGTCAGGTTCTTACGGATGTCTTCATACTTCGTACAGCTTCCATGTCAGAACACCCATTACAGAACAAATTGGAAAGCCTGACACAGGTCATCGCTGACGGACGATTGTCCTAACCACGCCGGCTTTCATTTCTCCTCATCAGCTACACTGAAAAACTGAGGATACCTTTGATTTATAAAAGTCCAGTCTACATTACCTTCCAATATGACTATAACCTTACCCTTCTGAAGCCTTCGGTTTATCACCTTCCACAATATATGCAGGAGTTAAAAAGCCACTACAATGCAGTTTCACATTTTGTCAACAATAACTGGTCCAACTATGTCCAGATCTACACCGACGGCTCAAAAACCTCTGAAGAAACAGGGTGTGCATTTTATTGCTCACTCACGAAAGAATACGGTCAATTCAAAATTCCTACAGAAACATCTATTTTTACCGCCGAAATTCTAGCCATCCTTGCTGCCATCAAATATGGTCTCTCTTACCATTTTCAGAACATACTCATCCTCACCGACGCGAGAAGCGTCTAAGAAAAACTGCAACATCCAACTCAAAACAGTACCACAAATCTTTACATTTATGATCTCCTTCAACAGGTTCAAGAAGCTAAAACATCCGGTAGTCAAATCCACCTTCTGTGGATAAAAGGACACAGTGGAATAAGATACAATGAAGTTGTCGATCATCTCGCGAAAGGAAGTATACTCCGTGGCATGTTTCAAGGGATACAGCTTCCATATCCTGACTTTATTACGCTAGTCAAAAGAAGAGCCTATACCCAGTGGAAAGATGAATGGGCGAGAACTAGCCACCACCGAGGAACACATTACCCAACACTGCAAACAGCAATACCGCCACAACCCTGGTTCTGGGGATACAATATTGCAAGGAGACATCTAACAACCATCATCCGGATGAGGCTTGGACACGGATGCTACCCTCACCACCTCCACCGCATCGGAGTGACTACCTCGACAGTTTGCCCACATGACGATTACGATGATGCGGATCTGAATCACATAGTTTGTTCTTGTTCCAGATATGAGCAACAACGAACAAAGTTATTCGCACAGCTTCCGTCATTACATATCCCGTTCCCCAGAAATGTTAACATTCTTCTTCAAGACCACGATACCAAAATCTACAGAGAACTGATCCAGTTTGTACAAGACACCAATCTACTATATAAACCCTAAGGCAGAAGCCACCAACTGAAATAATTTATCAAGATAATCTCTTAACTGTTACACCCCATTAACTATTACTTTTCTACCATGTCCTTCCCACCCTGTAGTAATGCCATGACCGGCTTCATGGCGAGAAGATATAGCACCATCCTTATCCTTTATCACTACTACTAATAATAATAATGCTATTTGCTTTACGTCCCACTAACTACTTTTTCCGTCTTCGGGGACGCCGAGGTGCCGGAATTTAGTCCCGCAGGAGTTCTTTTACGTGCCAGTAAATCTACCGACACGAGGCTGACGTATTTGAGCACCTTCAAATACCACCGGACTGAGCCAGGATCGAACCTGCCAAGTTGGGGTCAGAAGGCCAGCGCCTCAACCGTCTGCGCCACTCAGCCCGGCCTTTTATCACTACTAGCTGGCCAAATAGTGTCTAACCAAAGGCCATTCTTGTAGAATTTTTTTTTTAAATCATAACACAACCAGTTGTTGCACTCGGCCGAGCTAGTGGTGGGCCTACCCGATACTAGAACACTATCCCATGACATTTGGCATGTTAGTGTAATATCTTCTTACACGTGATTTGCTCGCTTTACCTCCCTGTAACGGTGCTCCAATGGTTCAGCTAGCATGAAGATAAAGTTGGAATTCAATAGGAAGAAATGGGGCAAATATTCGTTTATAGGAAGGTAAGTGATTGGCGATATTCGATCAATTTCTAACTTCATTCAATCACTTAAGAAAAGTCTAGGTATACGACCGCTAGAGAATACGCCACCTATGTGTCAAAACTAAACGCAGGTAAGTGGAGAATGTTTTGTTGACTGATTTAAATCTCGAGGTAAGGACCGTTAAGAAATTTGGCACAGTCTTACAAATTATTTCCTAAGGGATGATATGCAAGAAGTAGATAATTAAACTGAAGAAGTACAATACATAGTAAGAAAAATGGGTTAGGCTATGTCGGAGAGACACCCGACACTGGGAACGTACTGCTTAGTAGAGTGGCTCGTGTCCTTACTTCATAGTCTTCCCAGACGACGGTTTGCAACATTTTCGTAATACTACTCTTTTGTCGGAAAACACCCGTAGCAAATCGTGCTTCTTTCTTTTGGATACTTTTTCTGTTCACATATCAAGTAATTCGGGTGTGGGTCCCATACACTGGATCCATACTGTAATTAGAGTCTTATCAGAGACTTATACGCACTCTCCTTTACATCTTAACTACAACCTATAAATAACCTCATAACAATATGAAGGGATCTGTATCCTTTCTTTACATTCTCTTCAATTTGCTTACCTCAATGAAGAACTTTCCCCATAATAACACCGAAATACTTCCAGTGGTACCCGTGCGGTACTGTCACCCCATTAACAGAGCAATTTAATAGGAGATGACTTCTCCACTTTCAACGTAACTTTTCACCCCGTTTATCGTCATTCCATTGTCTGCTGTCCATTTCAAAAGTTGTATGATGCTGAAGACTTCCTCGATTTTCCAGCACGATAGTCTATCGATGGGATGTTCAGTATTCCACGATACAGATCATCCATACTTAATGATATATTTTATAAGCAGGTGTCCCAATAAAGATTACTATAACATCATTCAATTGGAAAGTTGTGATGGGGGTGGGGGGGAGGTATTGACGATCATGGAACTTAATGTTGCATGTCGAATACCGTGCAAGCTATCGCATCATGAAATACCAGAAAGTAGCACACCAAGTAACAGGCAGCAGATTGCATTTACATTCATCTCAGAAGACAAGAATTCTCAAACGATCTTCTCTCTCATCGGTATTCCTGTACATAAAGGAGGAAACAAGAGAAGAAATGAGAACTGAGTGAGTTATTTATGCTCCAATTTGTAAATTCCCTCGTCTTTCACCTGCCTCCAACTCCCATGAACGTATAGATCTCCCCACAGCGAAGTTGAAGGGTAATGGTGTAACAGGTGTCTTGTCAGGTAATCTCTCTCCCGTTCTCTTTTTCTCGCTTTCCTCATTATCTTTCTTCGAGTCTTCTTTTCAGCATTCGTCTTGTATGCTTGACGTTTCAACCCACACACTTTATCACCCCCCTCCCCCCTCACACACACGCTCTCTGTCTCTTTCCAATTTCTCAACCACGTACAGATGCAACACCCAACACTTCTCGCTGAACCGAACGTCATAATGTGGTCATTAAATATGTTATATTTTACTTTAGAATCCTCAAAGGAAGTCAACTCTCCCAATAATAGTGACATCCTCCTCGAAACGTTTTATCCTCGCCATTATTAGCTATGACTTGTGGTAAAGTCCCTGAAACATATATTTATGGTTCCTTTCTACAAACGGCCATAATTAGGTCTTCAAATAAATATACCAACCGTAACAATGTTCAACATATTTATTTTTGAATATTTACGACTGTTTCAGTGTGTATTAACATTTCTAATGGGTTTAATCCGAATAGTCGTTAAGATACTGGTATTATTTCGCAAACTATGACACGAATGCTAAAATTAAGGTAGGCCTTCATTGAAGAATGCGCTTACGTTTGTAAGTAAATGAATCCGTGTTTCATCACAACTGATGTAAAGAAAGACTTTCATTCCGAAAGTATTTATTACTTTACGTTTTATAGTTTGACAATTAGAAGACCCGAAAGTTCCTTATGGGGATCACTGTAAGTACCTAGGTGTTAATATAAGGGAAGATATTTATTTGGGTGATCACATAAATGTGATTGTAAATAAAGGTTACGGGTTGTAGTAAGGATTTAGATGAGAGAGCATGTCAGTATCTGGTAAGACCCCAACTAGAGTATGGTTCCAGTGTATGGGACCCTTATCAAGATTACTTGATTGGAGAACTGGAAAAATCCAAAGAAAAGCAGCTCGATTTGTTCTGGGTGATTTCCGACAAATAGGAGCGTCACGAAAATGTTGCAAAGATTGGGCTGGGAAGACTTGGGAGAACGGAGACGAGCTGCTCGACTAAGTGATTCAATATGAAGATAAAGTTTGAATTCAAGAGAACAAACTGGGGTAAATATTCGTTTATACGTAGGGGAATTAAGGTTTTGAATAATCTACCACGGGAGATGTTTAATAAATTTCCAAATTATTTGCAATCCTTTAAGAAAAGGCTAGGAAAACAACAGATAGGGAATCTGTCACCCGAGTGACTGCCTTAAACGCAGATCAACGTTGATTGATTTTTTGATCCGATCATGATAAAAACACCACTATAATAATTAATATAATTATTAGTCCAATGCATCCTGTGGTCGCCTCCCAGTCAGGTCGTGTATTAATGAATTTATTTCTGTGACTGGGGGACTGAGTTGAGTGTACCGTCTTCCTTCTTAGAATTACTCATAGGTAGGACCCCATCCCCTCAGGTCGCCTATAGGAGTCAGTTGGAGTGACTTGCAACAGACCTCTCCGGAGGCCATATACCAATATTATTATTATTATTATTATTATTATTATTATTATTATTATTATTATTATTATTATTATTATTATTATTATTATTATTATTATTATTACCATCAGTGGCAGCATAATTAGCTGTAGGCTCAGATTCGAATCGCATTTGAACCTGAGTCGAGATTTGCATCTCAGGAATCAGATAGCATCAGGAAGGGCAACCGGGCTTAAACCCCAGGCTAAAAAAACTGAGCTTGCTTTCCCATCTCCCTTATACAACAATTATTAGTAAATATTCTCAGTTTTTGCCAGATATTTTTGGAACCTTGGAAACAACACTGGCTCATTTCTCCTTTTGTTTGGGTTTCTTCCTTCTGTCATGAGATTTCTCACATAAGATCTCTAACCTAGCATTGAACGGGATTCGAACCTCGTCTGTCCGGGTGAAAAGCCTACTGCACTAATCAACTCCACCCCTTCGAAGAATAATCACCACCACCACTAAATATTTCCTAATACTTAGCTTGTTTAGGTGGTCGTGGTGGTGATTATTCTGTAAAGAGTAATTAGGGGAAAGTCTGATAAAATAGGGTAACTTAGTTTTCTCGTTTGGTATCTGCTGCCATACTTCGATGCACTTAGTAACTTAGGGCATTTTAATTGTAGTTGATGTTGAAATATAAGCCATCCCAGAGGTGTAGGGTTAACGTGCCTGCCTCGTACCCGGGGCCCCGGGTTCGATTCTCGGTCAGCTCATGGATCTTTACCTGGTTCTGAGGGCTCGTTCGAGGTCTGCTCAGCTTACGTGATTACAATTGAGGAGCTGTCTGACGGTGAGATAGCGGCCCCGGTCTGGAAATCCAAGAATAACGACCGAGAGGATGCGTCGTGCTGACCACACGACACCTCGCAATTTGCAGGCCTTCGGGCTGAGCAGCGGTCGCTTGCTAAACCGAGGCTCTTCGGGGCTCTCGTGCCTCTTGTACCATGGGGGTTGTTTGTTTTATTTGTTGACATATAGACTGATAAAATTAATGTCCTTGTTCGACGTCACATTTTGTTAACCCTTTTGGTAAAATAGACCAGAAATTACTGTACAATTTATTCCTTTAACTTTTATCTCAAATATAAATGTTTCATAATTGTTTTAATTGCAGATGGGACATTTTGAAAATGGGCCATTATTTTAACATAATTCCGGAAGTAATAACTTCATTTAGGCAGAATTGGAATGTTTTCTTTATTCAGGGCGTGTTGAATATCTCCCAAAATTTTATATAATTAGGACTGAAATTACATTCATGAGAAATATTTTACAGGTATTGGAAATCTTCAACTTGAAGCTAATACTTAATTGGTATTGTAAATTGTGATCAGTTCAAATGTAATTCTTTTCACATTCTTGGGAATTATAAAGCTTTTGCGAATCTTTTTTCTGGTCCACAAGTTGATCGGGTTGTAAGTACAGTAATTTAATGCTCTCGCACTTTAGGGCCAGTGCTAGCTAAGTATCACAGCCAAGAATGGAGTTGCTTCATTGAAAGTCTCTCTGGTGCATCTCGAGGAAACTTCCCAGTTTGTTTCGAGTCTAGAAGCGCGCCGAATTCAGTTAACGAACGAACTAGCACTTAAGAAAACAAACTTTAAGAGGCGAACATCTGGTTCGGAAATGGAGTGGCTGAGATTTCGTTTACTTCCCGTCTAAACAAATAAAGAGATTGTAAAAAAAAAAAAAAAACATTTCACACAGTATATTTTTGCTACCACCTACGTTGTGAGCAGGCAGTGATCAGGTACAATAATTCAAGGTATCAAAATTACAGGGACTACCTGGAGTAGTCGCATGCATTTCGCAGATTGTTCTGGTCGCAACGGGTTTCTCACGGCCGTTTTCTCTTTGTCGTTTTATCTTTTAATTTAATGATTTCTTCAATACTATTATTTTTTGTGACAGTTCATTTATTTGAATGCAATTAATATTTACACATTATATTACGAGAGTAATTTTAAAATAATGCGTAAAAATGATCTCCTTAAACATGCAGAGACAAAACTTTAAAATTAAAACACTTTTTTATTTAGGGTCAAATCTACAAGTGTAAGCCTTCCTATTCAGTTAAATTTTACTCTTTAGATTAATCATTTTTCCGACTATTTAGTATATATATAATTATAGACCACAAATACGAAATTTTTCATCTACGTATAAATTTTCTGGCATAAAAAGTAAAATAAATTATACTTAAAATACATTCAAAGACATGATTCTATGGAAATCCTGCAAACAAGCTGTCCATTTTCTCAATAAAAGTAGTTTTTGCACTTAGGACAGACAAACGATGTCTTTCTATCTTTACTTCATCGATCACATCACTACCATCATCTTTCATCTCCACCTACTTCATTTTTAGATTCCTCCAATAAGGAACTAATCCACGTGACATTAGCTTCATCCATTGTTAAACAATAATCGAAATATGCTAAAGCAACAACGAGCGTTTTGAAGAAAACAGCCAGCGAAAATGATCGCAACGGGTCGGCTAAATCCAAGTCATTACGCAATGAACTGTTAAGAAGAACTGAAGAGTGGCTATTGGATTTCGTGGGGGTAGAGGAGCTATAGTCGTAATACTGAAAGATGCGTTCTTAGAGGGAGATCAGTTTACCGCCTGTCTGGGCGGGGTGAAGGGAGTAGAGGGTATTGTTGCCATGGAGACGTGGGCGGGCCTACTGTGGTTGCCATGGAGATGAACCTTCTGGCGGGCTCGTGTTGCTTGGAGTTGCCAAACCTCTGACTTCTGAGTTACGTACAACAGATCACAGCGGGCTGAACGAACGGACAAGTGATCCGAAAGCGAAAGGAGGGAGAAAGTAATGCAGGAAAGTGGCAACACCGTGCAGTGGCACGGGCAATGCTCTCCCTCCAGTCCTACCTGTCAAAACGCTTCTTGTAGTATTACGGGTATAGGAAGGTACTTTGGAGGGGGAAGCGCTTAGTGCACGCCGGCAACAGGAACAATAAGAGGCATACCGAACTGGGTCTCTCAGACGGAGTACGACCACTGCAGCTTTAATTGAATGTCAGTGATAATGTGGCAGTGTTTTAAGAGGAAGTACAACTTGGCAACCATGCCCATTAACACTAACCAGAAGGAAAATGGAAAAGGTTCGACATTTCGATGAATGAATGTATCGTTAAAAGAAAGAGAAGCGACAAGAAGGGTGTGAAAATTAAACGCACCTAGGCCTTGCAAAGCTAATACCATCGAGGTCGAAAAAGACTACTGCTACTACTACTATTACTACTATTTCTAGGAGGCCCAACCTTCCCTTCCATCCCTGAAGGGGACGGCGGGCCTCCTAGACGGCAACGCCATCTCTCAGGCCAGGGAGATGTGATACGGAGAAGGAAATGTTCGGTGGAGGTGAGGGGGTTGGCCGTCGTGGCCTTTACTAGGAACTGTCCCGGCATTCGCCTTAGTACAGGAGAATGGAAAACCACGGAAAACCATTCTCAGGACAGCCGACAGTGGGTACCAGTCTCTCTCCGTCTCCCGAAGACAGAGGTGTAGAGCAACAGTAGAGCCGTGGCCACCTCTTTACTGCTCGGTTGACCGGTCGGAATGCAGAACTGTCGGACCACGGATCAGCCGTGGCTACTTGTGGGCCGAATCCCACTTTGCATCCGTCGACCTCAAAAAAGAACAAGACTTGTCCTAGTAAGGTCGGATAGGAAAGACGGAAGAGATAAGCCTCACACATGTAAGTGGAAGCAATGCTAGACTGAGCTGGGGGAACCGTTGTCGCGAACCCGCACTCCAAAATCCAGGGCCCCTGGACTTCTATGTGGTCGCTTCGAAAGACAAGCAGCGGAAACCGTGTTTGTTATTTTATAATCGCGCCCACGAAGAGTAGAAATCGAGCTCATCCAAACCAGCCATCCCGGCATGTCAAGAGAGTTAGTGCACTAGTAGGACATCCTAAGCTTATGGCAGCTGGAACGAGATTTTAATAATCACAGTTTTTTGTCCTTTGTAAACAGTGTATGTAATACTCTCACTAATTATCTGCGTGCCACAGTAATAATCCTATGGGTATTACGTATAATTTAATATAATTGCAAAGTTCCAACTTGCATTGTAATTATAAATTCGGTCACATTTTTCGTTGCTCAGTTACGAACACAAATTAATTTTTAAGCTTCATATTATTTCATTCAGAGCGACTCTCTTCTCTGAAATAATTTTATTCTCTGTGTTTAAATAACCACACAGTTATGGACAAACTAGTAATGAGTTAAAATGTAAGTTCTCTCCTCGAAATTGCATCCAGAAGTTCTTTAGCACTGGTCGAACTGAGCTGCTGAGGCGCTGGTCTTCTGACCCCAACTTGGCAGGTTCGATCCTGGATCAGTCCGGTGGTATTTGAAGGTACTAAAATACGATTGCCTCGTGTCGGTAGATTTACTGGAACGTAAAAGAACTCATCCGGGACTAAATTTCGACCGCTCAGCGTCTCCGAAATCCGTCAAAAGTAGTTAGTGGGCTGTATAAACAATAGCATTAATTATTATCATTAGCACTGTATAAAACTTGATCTTAGTACAGCAACACTGCGTTCACCATCAACTGCAGGTTTAACTTCATAGCAAAACGAGTTATTTTTTAGAATTTGCTGTACGTCGCACCGACACAGATAGGTCTTAAGCCGACGATGGAACTGGAAATTACTAGGAATGGGAAGGAAGCGGTCGTGGTCTTAATTAAGGTACAACCCCAGCATTTTCCTGGTGTGCAAATGGGAAACCACAGAAAATCCTATTCGGTGTTGCCGGCAGTGGTGTTCGAACCCGTTATCTCCCGAATTCAAAGTCACAGCTGCTCGACCCTAACCGCACGGCCAAGTTACCCGGTGAGCAAATTTCGACAGAGACGTAAAGATTGACAGTTTACCAACTTAACTGCGGTAATAATAGTATTTTTTAACCGAGCAAGTGAATGCGCAGTTCGGGTCATGTAGCAATCAGCTGCATTCGGGAGATAGTGGGTTCCAACCCCACTGTCGGTAGCCCTGAAGATGGTTTTCCGTGGTTTCCCATTTTCACACCAGGCACATGCCGGGCCTATAACTTAGTTAAGGCTACGATCGTTTACTTCCCATCATTTCCAATCCCATCATCGACATAAGACCTATGTTTGTCCGTGCGACGTAAAGCAGATTTTAAAAATACTTTACAACAACAAAACCTTCACCAAAGGAACAATTACATTACAATGAAATATTAATACGGCGTAATTGTACATTAAAAAGTCAGTTTATTATTTTACTGCACACTAGATAGAAGCCAACGGCCGTAGCCGTGTTGAAACACCGGATCCCGTGAGATCTCCGAAGTTAAGCAACATTGGGCGTGGTCACGATGTGGATGGGTTGCCACGCGCTGTTGGGCGGGGTAACGGAATGGAGGAGCGAAAAGGAACTGGCCACCCTACCGTACGTAAACTCCGACTCAGGCACACATCTGTGGAGGTTCGGACCTGCCTTCGGGCAGAATACACCCACATCTTCCCTAGATAGAACTATTTAGGCACACTGACTGGGTAATATTACCAGACTGATGAATGCGCGCGGCAAGGGGATGAATCATACCTTATTGTCCATGACCTTGGCAAAAATATGCTCCTGCTTCTCTTCCTCTGAGCACATACTAGAAGTGCGATTACTATTTGATGGGCCGGGCTGAGTGGCTCAGACGGTTGAGGCGCTGGCCTTCTGACCCAACTTGGCAGGTTCGATCCTGGCTCAGTCCGGTGGTATTTGAAGGTGCTAAAATACGTCAGCCTCGTCTCGGTAGAAAAGTAGCTCGATTTGTTCTGGGCGATTTCCGACAAATGAGTAGCGTTACAAAAATGTTGCAAAGTTTGGGCTGGGAAGACTTGAGAGAAAGGAGACGAGCTGCTCGACTAAGTGGTGTGTTCCGAGCTGTCAATGGAGAGATGGCGTGGGAGGACATCAGTAGACTAATAAGTTAGGATGGTGTCTTTAAAAGTAGGAAAGATCACAATATGAAGATAAAGTTGGAATTCAAGAGGACAAATTGGGGCAAATATTCGTTTATAGGAAGGGGAGTTAGGGATCGGAATAACTTAACAAGGGAGATTTTCAATAAATTTCCAATTTCTTTGCAATCATGTAAGAAAAGGCTAGAAAAACAACTGATAGGGAATCTGCCACCTGGGCGACTGCCCTAAATGCAGATCAGTAGTAATTGATTGATTGATTATTGATTGATAGATTTACTGGCACGTAAAAGAACTCCTGCGGGGCAAAATTCCAGCACCTCGGCGTCTCCGAAAACCGTAAGAGAGTAGTTAGAGGGACGTAAAACAAATGACATTATTATTATTATTATTACTGTTTGATGGTACAAACCCGCGCAAACCCGCGCAAGTCCGAGCTTGGTGGTGTAAATAGGGGAAGGAAGGAAGGAAGGAAGAAGGGAAGGAAGGAAGGAATGAATGTAGTGGATAGGTAACTACTACTGCTGAGCTATTTGGAGCAAAATGAAGCGTTGCCATCCTAACGTAGTCGCCAGGAGCCGATGTGAACACCTCTGTAGCAACTAGTGAAGTGAACGTTCCTCCCCTCTCACTCATTCTGCAGCACATGGACTCGCCCGTATACGAAACTAATTTAGTGCGCAAATCATGTTTTGTGCCATTGGCTAGTAATCGCGCTTCTTCTACATGCTGCTGCGCGAGTCTCCACTACTTACGTTGGTTCAGTATGAATCGGTTAGTTGCGTCGAATGACACTTTGTCGTATTTATGCTGAGTAATATCTTTAATACTTAAAAAAAAAAACGGGAAGAATTAGTTGGTAGATAACAGGATTTGTGTATTTTTTATAATAAGTCCTAGTTTTATGTCACTAAAATCTAACTTAATATACATTTTCTGCACAAAGTGGGGCAGGCAGTGTCCCGCCGTCGCCGTCGCCGTCGCCGTCGCCGTCGCCCTCCTAATCGCCGCCACTGCATACAGATCAGAGAGACAAGAACGTTATCAGCAGTCTGTCAAAACATCAAACTGCAGTGATAAAAATCAGGAGATATGACAGTAGTGGTAGACGTAGTGATTATTGTTTTAGGAAGAAGTATGTATGTTTAGTCCTCAGCCCGAAGGCCAGCTGGATCCTCAACAGCTCCACCATAAGCTGTCATAGATGGCCTAGGCATCACTGAAAAGGCGTACTAAGGAAATGAGGAGTGAGATAGTTTCCCGTTGCTTTCCTCACCAGGCCAGAAGTTGCTATTACATATCAGTCTGCCAATCACACTGAAATGCATGCACCATCCGACCCTATGAGCAACATGCTCTCACCAACAATAGCAGGGACTGGCTTCATAAGGAATGGCATTACACATACTGCACCCTTGCAGAGCTCCTTCGGTGTAGATTAGATGTCAACGTTGCCTCGGCTGCCCTAAAAAAAAATACTTACCGAAGGTGGTGAGGTCCTCTTCTCAGGCGCGATCAGTCCCTGTCGTCGAATCAGGATGCATAGGGATAGTGCATTCGGTAAAACTATTGACTACAATGACTTATGACTCAGACTGATTTGAGTTTAAATATGTATATAAAATTTTATTGATAAATCAAAAGAGAAAAGTGAATAAATTTATAAAATGTAAAATAAGTTTTGTTAATGTTACATTATTACCTTCTGAGACTGTACACGAATTCTCAATAATGACACACATGACTACCTCATTAATCCCTAAAGAATAATACTTATAATTTTCCATAAAATTTTGTTTTAAATGATGTTTCCCATATTTGTTCATCCAATTATATAATATCTGTGTAACTATACATATTTACTAGGATAATGTTGTTTATAAACCAGGTGGATCAATTGAATAACAATATACTCATGAGAACATTTAGTGATGATAATAAAAATAATAACCATAATAATAATAATAATAATAATAATAATAATATTGATGTGAATAAATTTTTATACAGCCAATTCAAGTTATTCATCAAAATACTGCTTGCCATCAGTCAAAATAATTATAATAGATAAAATTGTTTTTTTTAGATATTAAAAAAATATCGATATTAATTAATTAATAAAATTATTTTGATATCACTGAATTACATTGTAAACTAATTAAAAGAATACAGGAAAGTCTCCACAGTGTATCCCAAATGCATATCTGTAGTTTGGAAAAACAACCTAAAATGTAATACAATAGTAATAATAATAATAATAATAATAATAATAATAATAATAATAATAATAATAATAATAGTAATAATTGAAATAATACGACGATTCTGCGCAGATCAAATCTAGAAATTGTCACTACTAATCTCTCAAATATGTGAAATAAGTTTGCAAACAAACATACCAGAAGTTACCATAATATAATAATTAATTAATTTACTAATTTTATTGCACTCAAATTTATTAATCACATAATTAACTGCTTAACTAACCACTGGAAATCATTGTCTTGTGACTCAAATCCTCCAATCTAGTGATATTAATGAATTTACAATGCATCGAGATGATGATAATAATAATAATATTGTAATAATAATAATAATAATAATAATAATAATAATAATAATAATAATAATAATAATAATAGTAATTGAAACGATAATAATAATATCATTTAATGAATGTTATTTCTATGTTGGATATCATAAAAAATCCTAAAGAATTAATATTCGCCTACCAAAATCCAATACTGTTGTTAACCAAATCGTAGACAAATTGAATAAAATAAAAAAATGTAAAATGTTAATATTTAATTAATTAATAAGTCCATAATTGACTGACACAAGTGATTAACATGGTATTCATCAAGACTCCCTAATTGCTTGTGAAATTCATTGGTAAAATGTTAAATAATAATATCCAATATTAATAATAATAATAATAATAATAATAATAATAATAATAATAATAATAATAATAATAATAATAATAATAATAATAATAATTAATAATATCTTAACATGACCTGTAATTACAGTATTCTTGATCCACCAACCTGATAAGTTATAATGTGTTTATGTCATTTATCTTAGAACATTCATTTGCCATGAATAACACCATTGGAATATAATCTTACTTAACAGTGCTTATTGTTTTTCTTTTTCTATAAAACCATATTCGCCATAATTCAGTGAAATACCTAATCCACTGTGTGAAGGCGTAACCATGAAATTCTCATAATAGAGTTCACCAATATTAATAATAATAATGATAATATTTCTCTTATCAAAACTGTTACTGAGTTCCCATAACTTCAATATCTTCCTTCCAGGTGCAATAAACAATAATAGCTTTAACCTGAGAATTCAGTAACTTTAACTCACATAATGGACCTTGGTTGTTGTTGCATACAAAAATCTAAAGCTTTGCTTTCATATATGCGAGTGACCCTTACCTAGATATCGTAAATTAATCTGGAAAAGACAAACTCTCCTACTTTAAAGAAACATACACTAACTTATACTAATATGTACACCAAGCGAGGTAACGCAGCCAGAAATCCTAACCTAATACCTAAAGTTCCACTAATATATACATATATGAACCTTGTCATCAGCACATACCACACTTTTGGCTTATTTCAGCGTCTCAACATATTATAATTCGCTGAAATATAGCCATGACCCATTGCAAATGTTACTGTGGTTTCTTCAGAATAAAATGCATAGACAATGCATAGACAATAAAAGAAAGTACCTAAATAATGGCTGATATGAGGCAAATAAAAATAATAAATATATCTAATATTAATAATAATAATAATCATCTGTTAAAACCAATAAAATAGTTCCTACTGGCAAGCATCCACACCAGCCCAGTTGCGTGATCCATGTTACCAACCTAACTTTAAAATATCATTTAAATGCGTACTATAACTTTCTCTGAATAGAACGATATTGTCTCACGGCTAAACCATTTACATGTATCATCTGGTCCTTCTAACTCGTATACCTTCTTTAACTGGCTTATTTATTTCCTCACATTTATTCATTTACGACGTCATCATCATTTCTTATTCTGCACGAATTTTATTACCTCTCAGCTATCACGCTGATACTTATATTTCCATTTTTATTGAGAATATGTTCGCCATACTCTTTGTTCTCCATAATTATCTTCAGGTAAATAACCTCATGTGTTACCATATACTCTCAACTACGGACCTTCAAACATCTCAAATAAATTACCGTTGCTCAATATCGTTCTTATTATTTGACAACACCTTGATTTACCTGAGCCAAAATAAATCCTTTTATTTAGCATTGTTCACTCAACCGTCTAACCGCGTTACTTGCCATAGCAACCAATATGTTGATGTATCAGTGTTACTGTCGTCCCAACAGAATTTTCGACAGTAACTATTGATTATATATATATATATATGTTTTATTATCATTAATTGACGTCATCACTCCTCCATTACGGTAACTGTGCTTGGGTGAAACAAATAAAATTCCGCCTAAATAAAATACTGACCATGCTACTAATAATAATAATAAAAGTGCACGTATATGCGAATCACTCATTATAATTGCCTCAAACATATAACTTGGTCAATACAGAACAAAATAGTACACGCACGACTAGTAATAATAATAATAATAATATTTACACTACTCATAAACAGAATTATCCTAATTTTCTGGCTGTGTACTCGGGGTTATAATTACATCATCGTCACTCGCATACATATCTAAATAAAGATACCACTATCAAAGGAAAGCTTTAGATTTTAAATCAAACATGAGATTGTGTACTCACATTGAGGGCACTTCGGGATCGCCAGGACTAAAGGCAGCCATGTTATCTTACAGATTCATGACAAACATGTTGATATTATTGGTCATTCTTGATGTATCCGACATTGGCTTATCTTACTAATTTTCACTCTTGTTTGACACTTTCCACACGTTTATTCCCTGCTCATAATATTAAACATAACAACTCGTTCTTAACACTTGACATTACACTGTAATATATATATATATATATATATACACATACGCAGTACTCAGATAACTTGGAACTTAGGCCGGATCTCACGTACTATGCTCTAACCTAACGGCTGCTTCTGCTGTAGCAAAGTCTTTTGTGGGCTCAACCGCTCCCTTTGTGTAAACCACGCCGTTGGGGAAAGTGACTACCCCCACTTGAGCTAAATATCTCGTAGAAAGTAAAAGTATTTCCTTCGCTCCACGTTTCAAACACCACTAACAAATCAGCTGTAGCAGGCAATGTTTCCACACTTACGGGCTACCAATGCCTATTGAACTGTCTGCTTTGCTCTGCGGGCTACATATTGAAAATACGTCACATAAGATGCAACTCTGCATAATTCACAGTTTCGTCTTCGCCCTGCATAGACTGAACACTCGTAAAATCTGTCAATTTAATACTCCACTCACTTGGGTGGTTTTAAATACCTTAACAACCCAACTACTGTTTATAAAGCGTATTTCCACCTCCACTGTAGTAATAAATACACACAATTCTGTACCTTTGTACTTGAATACGGAGCAAAGTTAAGACACGTCTAACCGCCCCAAGACTCTTGATGATGACTGACTCGTGAGAAGCCACTACTAGGGGGATGTTGGCGCACTAATCGGCGTAGGAACACTGATTCTTGCCACTAAAAATCCCAACCAAAGGAATGCTGGGTAGCTCCAAAACAAAATTACTAAAAACATGAAATGCTTTGTACACACAGACTGCATAAATTCTTGTTAATGCCATGATTCACCGTGACTCTTAAATTGTTCGTAATTACTTCTACAATACAGTAGGCGTTAGTTGGACTATATCTTCTGCCGCGCTGATAAACCACTCTCCACGCTGGCAAGGGGTTCCCACTGCCGGTGATAAGAAACATCTGGATACACAATATTCCAATCCATTTGCCACAAACCACTAAGTTAGTTGAGAATTATTATAATAATTACTGGCATCTCCTCTTGATATAATCTTCCTTAAATATTGACAGGGATTAATTACAAGCCACATATCATTTGGTCGCGCTAATTTTGAAATTATTTAAATGCAGCAATCTGATTGGAGCGCATACTCCGATGTTCATCTGTACAGACGAGTTCATTCCAGAATGAGGGGATTCGGGTATCTAGAACCATGATTCTCCATCTCAGTCACTCCTGCCAGTACTTTTCCACTCTAACTACGCAGTTCCAAAAGATGATGTAATAACAGGTGTCCCAATAATTTATTTTTAGCAGAGAAAGAAACGTGGGTTCCTATCAAGGCTTCATTCTCACGGGCTAGCTACCAGAAATTTCCAATTCTGTCCCTTTGTTTAAGAACGCTGGCTATTACTATTTATTAACAAATACAATTATTAAAATGTTGCCAATCAGACTCATCCGATGGGTGCAATACCTCAGTCACTTTCATTTTGTTAAAGCCAAGGATAAAGCTGAGACAGATCAATGAAAGCAACAAAATAGCTCTAGTCCATACCAGAAGGCATAGTGTACTGTAAACACTAGGTCCCGCCAGCAAAGGGTATAAGACGAAGTATAACTGTTTGTTTTCTATTTGCTTTACGTCGCATCGACGCAGATAGGTCTTATGGTGACGATGGGATAGGGAAGGCCTAGGAGTGGGAAGGAAGCGGCCGTGGCCTTAATTAAGGTACTGCCCCAGCATTTGCCTGTTGTGAAAATGTGAATCCACGGAAAACCATCTTCAGGGCTGCCGACAGTGGGATTCAAACCCACTATCTCCCGGATGCATGCTCACAGCTGCGCGACCCTAACCGCACGGCCAACTCGCCCAGTAGCAGTATAACTTGTAATATTTTTCTATGGAATTGCTTGTTGTACTCTTGTCGTTAATGTTATTGTTGGTGGGTAATTATGTTTTAACTTTATTATCAGTTCTAACAATTTTTTGCCAGTGGCTTTACGTCGTCGGACCCGTGGTGTAGGGGTAGCGTGCCTGCCTCTTACCCGCAGTCCCCAGGCTCGATTCCCGGCCAGGTCAGGGATTTTTACCTGGACCTGAGGGCTGGTTCGAGGTCCACTCAGCATACGTAATTAGAATTGAGGAGCTATCTGACGGTGAGATGGCGGCCCCATTCTAGAGAGCCAAGAATAACGGCCGAGAGGATTCGTCGTACTGATCACACGACACCTCGTAATCTGCAGGCGTTCGAGCTGAGCGGCGGTCGCTTGGTAGGCCAAGGCCCTTCAAGGGGTGTAGTGCCATGGGGTTTGGTTTGGTTTGGTTAGTGGCTTTACGTCGCACCGATTCATTCATTCCACTCCTGACCCAGTCAAATGACTGGAAACAGGTGCGGATTTTTCTTTAACTGCCGGTTGCAAGCTCACAGCCGCGCGCCCCTAACCGCACGGCCAACTGCCCCGGTAGTTGTAATTTTAAGCTGGTAGCAAGCTCAACCTATAATATTATAAGCCGTAGTGTTAAGTACTGGAAATAGCCTACTTAAGTTGTGTGTGAATTTTTATATGATGATGCTGGACTTAGATTGTTTTCTCTCCGTGGAATTGCTTGTTGCACTCCTGTTGTTGTTGTTGTTGTTGTTGTTGTTGTTGTTGTTGTTGGGCATTTATGTTTTAACTACTGTAAGTGATCATTGCTATCGGAATATTTTCCAATTGCGATGTATTTGTTAATGATATTAATAAGCAGGCAAGTACGCGGATAAGTATACCGGCCGCCTATCACTGTTGTGATTTGTTTGCTACTCTCAATTATGGCTCGATGATTTGTACTTTGCTTTCATATCATGAAATTCCAGAAAAGTATTGAAGTGTACATTTTTGTAAGTACTGTTTCCGGTATCAAGTAATGTTTAAACCGGCTCAGCGAATGGCGGACGATGGCCTCAATTCCAGCTCCCGAGGCGGAGATCTAGTTAATGAAATCTCCTGTTACACCACAGTACTAACAGAGAAGATCATTACAGGGTAAGTACTGTTTAAATAGGAACAAAAGTAGCCTAGCGGCGTTCAGGTAAATCGATGAAGGGAACGAACAGGTCGACTAAGTGCTATGTTCCGAGCTCTCAGTGGACAGATGGCGTGGATTGATATTAGTAGATGAATACGCTTGAGGGGAGTTTTCACAACTACAGTAGGACAGATCACAATATAAAGTTAAAGGTAGAATCCATTACGTCAAAATATTTGTTTATAGGGAGAGGAGTTAGTGATTGAAATACATTATCAAGGGAAATGTTCGACAATATTCCAAGTTCTTTGACAACGTTTAAAGAAAGCTAGGAAAACAATTGATAGGTAATGTGCCACCTGTGGGACAGCCCTAAATGCAGATCATTGATTGATTGATTGATTGAAATTCGGCAATAGATTCAGCAAAGTTTTCTGTCTGTCTGTCTACCTCTCTGTTTGTTTTTTGTTTGTTTGTTTAATTGTTTGTTTGCTTGTATTGACATCACGGTAATGAGGCTAAACAGAATTTCTTGAAACTCAGTAATTACGTATAAATTCAAGGATTATCAGGGTGTGGACTGGACTATATATTATTTGATTGGTATAGAGTGTCGTAACAACATTAAGGGAGACAAATTTCTCCGTTAATATTAGCCGTTTCGAAGAATAATACACAATAAAAATTTGTTAAAATACAAAATTGACGGTATATTATATTTCATGCGCCTTTACCTTGCGATGACCTACTGTGTCCTAAGTTCCTATAACTAACCATCAATGACATCCCGGGCAGAGCTGTGCTAGGGCTCGCAAGGCAAGGTGACTCCCATACTTCGGTTATATGAGACTAACTTCAAGGAGCTGGGCCAGGAGCTAATAGTTATACGTTGTTTTATAGGTCTGACTTGGCAGAACTATTTCAGGGGCCCACAACTTGTAACTTATGATATATTAGTTTTTCAGCCTAATTTTCGGGAACTAAGCCAAGGGCTAATGGTGATACAATATTCTTAAGTACCTAACTCTGGAGAGCTACCTCAGGGGATCGCTAGAGTTAGGTTGATAATAATAGTGTATATCAGCCATCTTGCCTAGTAGCCCTGGCTCAGTTCCCGAAAGTTAGGCTGGGAAAATTAATAGGTCATAAGTTACAAGTTGCGAGTCCCAGAGGCAACTCACTACAGTTACACAAGAATAGTGTATTTCACAGTTAAACTGATAAAACGAATAGGTCATAGGTTACACGTTGTGAGCCCCTGAGGTTGCTCTCTAGAGAAAGGTCCATAAAAACAGTGTACAGCGGCCATCCTGCCTCACGAGCCCTAGCACAGCTCTCCCCATGTTAATCCCATAAGAGCCCATGTATGCGCACTAAGCCCAGTGCCAGAATATACAAGTTATCACTATTACTCGTCTTTGTCAGATGGCTTAACTTGTCATGAACAGGTACACTACAGTTCTAGTTTACTGTAAATACGGCTTGGAATATCCATACTTTATTTTAACCAGCTTTCCTCCTTTGCATCTTTGGAAGAAATTTGCGAAAAGATACGGGTAGAATATTTATTGAACTGGTATAATGGGACATCGCATAATTCCAGGTGAATTTTCTAATTTATACTTGCTGGACTGAGTTGATCAGGCGTTACAGCGCTGGCCTTCTGAGCAAGTGATGCAGGAGTCAACGCTGAGATGATATGGTGATGTCTTGCGCGGCGATGACAAGTTTGTGACAAAATCGGTGACAATTGTGTTGGTAGTAGTTCGAGAGGACGTCCAAGGATGAGACGGCATGAAATACTAAACGGCAATATGATGCGGTCAAATCTTAACTCCTGAGATGCACTAGACATATTTCAAGTGACGCAAGCATTGTCAACGATCAGTCCCTGCAATTAAGAGGGATAAAATATAAGAGGAGGAGGAAAAGAAGAAGAATCAGGGGAAGAAGTATCATATTGCTGTAAAATCAACAGTCGTGTCACAATTAAATGCCGAATAATATAGCTAGGGGGCTCATAGCTGTTAGCATATGATAACGTAGAATGGTAGATTTTGCTAACATGCACTCTATTGCAATATCCCCTTTATTACGACGTCTTCCGTGGTTTCCCATTTTCACACCAGGCAAATGCTGGGGCTGTACCTTAATTAAGGCCACGGCCGCTTCCTTCCCATTCCTAGGCCTTTCCCGTCCCAGTGTCGCCATAAGACCTATCTGTGTCAGTGCGACGTAAAGCAAAATAGCAAAAAAAATGTATTACGACGTCATCCTTTCTGCTGTGTACCTTTAAGGACAACTTTTTAATACATTGAACTGTAAACTTGGGACTTCTGTTGAACTAAAACCTATGATCTACCCGTTTTGAAATACAATGATTCTGATGAAGATGTAGAACGAAATTAAAACACGAAATATTTTATATACCATTGTTGTGCCTGGAAATACCGTTATGTGAGGTTATTGTCGGAGAAATACTGACCCGCAGTACATGTATCAATCACATAGAAAAAAAAATATTTTGATAGAGTTCATGCAATATGGACCTTAGCTGACAGAATCATTCTTGATCACAGTTCTAAGCTGAAATATATCATAGAGTGGATTTTTCTAGGCCCGACGAAGATATCAAGTTCTGCAACTGCATAATTTACGCATAAATATATTCCTTAAAGCATTTTAGCTGGGAAGAGGTGATGAAACTTCATGCGCCTTTACCTTGCGATGACCTACTGTGTCCTAAGTTCCTATAAGTAACCATCAATGACAATGGTATAATGAGACATTGCAATATGGTCATGTAATTCATCATTCTTTGGCTGTGGAAAATTGCTTTTATGAACGAATTATAGAGTTTTGGATGAAAGTTGTGAAAGGCCAATTGAAATAAATAAATTATATCCTGTATATCTGTGATGTAACCTTGTATTTGCGTAACTTATTTTTAGATAAAGTACGTCACAAGATCACATCTGTCTCGGGGAAATAAATGTCATACCTTTACGATTTAAAACTAGTGGCGTCGACATTTTGTATGAAATAAACTTTCCTTTTCACCATAAGTAGCGGAGTTGCAAAACAAGGAGAGCAGTTGAAATATTTTGGACAGATTCTAACAGAAGATCTTCGCAGCGAAACTGAAATTAGAAGTCGTTCAGCTATTGTAAAAGGGGAATTTCGTGAGAAACAGTCTCTGATATTCGCTCAGTTTAGGTGAAAAGCTTGTAAATACCTACATGTGGCCAATTGCGATATGTTGTGGAGAAACCTGGACATTGAACAAAGTTGACATATAAAGATCAGAAGCCTTTGAGATGTGGTGCTGGCCATGCTAGGAAAAATGACCTTTGTGGAGAAGATTACCAAAGTGAATGTATTGGAACGAGTCAATGAGAAGCGACAGCTAACCAGTCAAATTAGCAAGAAAAGATCATTATTAATGGAGCATAGGTTGCGGCATGGCGGTATAATCATTGAAATAATTGAGGTTAAATTGGCTGGAAAGCGATCTCGGTGGAAGCTAAGAAACATATCCATGAAAACGTTCTTCAGGAACTTGTCTAATAAATTATGAAGAAGCTAAGAGAACAGTCATTTGGAGAAGACTCATCGTAAGGGCAAACCACTTGTAAGACTGAATACATGGTGATGATGATGATGATGATGACGTAACGTTATTAATTCTATGGCCTATATAACTATGGAACCTCGTTAACCCTAGAATGGTAACAGTACGCCTCATAGACGTAGACGCAAATGTAAATACCGAGCTCGATAGCTGCAGTCGCTTAAGTGCGGCCAGTATCCAGTATTCGGGAGATAGTAGGTTCGAACCCCACTGTCGGCAGCCCTGAAAATGGTTTTCCGTGGTTTCCCATTTTCACACCAGGCAATGCTGGGGCTGTACCTTAATTAAGGACACGGCCGCTTCCTTCCCACTCCTAGCCCTCTCCTATCCCATCGTCGCCATAAGACCTATCTGTGTCGGTGCGACGTAAAGCAAGTAGCAAATGTAAATGCCCGCCAAAGCGAGTGACCGTGACAGGGCATCCCTACCCTCCAGCTGTGCTTCAAACAGCCCCCCCCCCCCACCCCTACGTGTGTCACGTCCCAGCCGTGTTCCTGCCCACGTTCGGTGAGTAATAACTCTCTTACGTAACGTAGTGCGCCTGAGAGGCGCATAGTTACCATCCATTGGTGTGATTCTTTCTAGTTTATTTCATATGAGTTTTTATTATATTTGTTGTAGTTATTTTTCTTTTACTTGAGTTACTTCTGGAACAAGAATTTACTTTCAACAAGCTAGTAACACTGTCTTGAGAGTCTAGTTTCTTTTACTGGTGTTTATTTTTATGTACCACTTGTATAGAATAATTAATTGAAGTTTCAGAAAGAAAATATAATTGAATTCACCTCTATACATAGTGATGTAGTTAACATGAAGAACGTTGGAGAAAAGAAAGATAGGAAACAGTACAGTTGTTTTGCGCCGGGTACGCCTTGGAAGCGTATAGTTACCAATAAGCGTTAAATTTCCTTGTTACCATTCTAGGGTTAAACCCAACATATATGGGGGTTAAGTTGACTGGACTAACGAAAATCGAAAATAACTGATATAACCCAAAATAAAAGTAGGAATGGCTTTGGAACTACTATTCCAGCAGCAATCAAACACATTTATTATAGTGGATTTAAAGATCACAAGCGCCAAGGAAACGTACTATGTTGTGTGGGGTCTTGGAAATCTCGGAAGCCAGTCTGAATTATATTTCGTCTGACTGCGAATCCACTGGAATGCACCGTCATTATGTAAACCGCCTGTTGACAGCATCGCCTTGGGATTGTTATGCTGGATTTCTTCATCCGCTTCACTTCACATTTGTCATTTTCCACATCGCATTACCTTTTAGCAGTCCAACAAATAACCCTGCTCCCGATAGTTGTACGGAAACCTCTATCGGATGATAGTCAAACATGAAGGGTTCACATTTAAGAGACAAAAATTGTAGTTTTCATTTTCTTTATTAATGCTGAAAACATGTATTAACAGACAAAGATTTTTTTTTTTTGCTAGTGGCTTTACGTCGCACCGACACAGATAGGTCTTATGGCGAAGATGGGATAGGAAAGGCCTAGGAATTGGAAGGAAGCGGCTGTGGCCTTAATTAAGGTACAGTCCCAGCATTTGCCAGGTGTGAAGATGGGAAACCACGGAAAACCATCTTCAGGACTACCGACAGTGGGATTCGAAGCTACTATCTCCCGGATGCAAGCTCACAGTCGCGCGCCCCTAACCGCACGGCCAACTCGCCTGATAACAGACAAAGTAGAAGTCCGCATACTACGAAAAATGTAAAAATAAGCAATTTCCTCAATTGTGCCGAAAGTTGAAGGGCCAGAAATTGTTTAAAATTGTGGCTCTTGGATAGATTCATCAAACTAAGAAAGAAACACGTTTCGGAAAACTACTTCTGGCCTAAATGCAATTCCAGAAAATCTGCCTAAAATCGCTTGTTTTCTTACTCGTTTTTAAAAACTCAAATCCTAGCCAAATTAACTTATTTACATAATTCTTTCTGTAATGTGTTCCTTGGTTCAATACCCTCCGGTGATTTTCGATGTTTTGAAAAATGTCCACTCCGAATGTAGTTATAAGGGCTTAAGGGAAACAATGCATTGGCTAGCATTAGCGCTCGTAGTGGTGCTTAAGGTAAATAATGCATTGGCTCGCATTAGCGCTCGTAGTGGTGCTTAAGGGTGGCTCGCATTAGCGCTCGTAGTGGTGCTTAAGGGAAACAATGCATTGGCTCGCATTAGCGCTCGTAGTGGTGCTTAAGGGAAATAATGCATTGGCTCGCATTAGCGCTCGTAGTGGTGCTTAAGGGAAACAATGCATTGGCTCGCATTAGCGCTCGTAGTGGTGCTTAAGGGAAATAATGCATTGGTTCGCATTAGTGCTCGTAGTGGTGCTGACGGGAAACAATGCAATGGCTCGCATTAGCGCTCGTAGTGGTGCTTAAGGGAAACAATACATTGGCTCGCATTAGCGCTCGTAGTGGTGCTTACGTGAAACAATGCATTGGCTCGCATTAGCGCTCGTAGTTGTGCTTAAGTGAAACAATGCATTGGCTCGCATTAGCGCTCGTAGTGGTGCTTAAGGGAAACAATGCAATGGCTCGCATTAGCGCTCGTAGTGGTGATTAAGGGAAACAATACATTGGCTCGCATTAGCGCTCGTAGTGGTGCTTAAGTGAAACAATGCATTGGCTCGCATTAGCGCTCGTAGTGGTGCTTAAGTGAAACAATGCATTGCACGCATTAGCGCTCGTAGTGGTGCTTAAGTGAAACAATGCATTGGCTCGCAGTAGCGCTCATAGTGGTGCTTAAGGGAAAGAATGCATTGGCTCACATTAGCGCTCGTAGTGGTAGAAAAAGGCAAACTGCTAATTTAATCGACAGAATAACGATGATTAACAATTGGATTGTAATTTTGAGGAATAAATAAAATATTCTCATACTTCATTATATTTACCGAAAATTCGTAGCTAATACCCCTAGGATGTTTTCAACACTGAGTTGCTTCCCTAAAGGGATTTTTCTGTACTCGTCAGAAGTAGTATATTAGACACTGACGTATCCTTTTCAAGTTTTTATTTGTCTCGGTGAGTTCTTCATGTGTGCGGTGAAACAGTACTGAAGTAGGGGACATGTAAGAAAATTCCTTGCTTTCAAAACGTTCCGCAATAAATGGCGTCAAAAATGATCTAATTTAAAAGTACAGAGCGTCTTTATCAGACTTCCAAAAAAAAAAAATACAAGTTGCTTTACGTCGCACCGACACAATAGGTCTTAATGGTGACGATGGGATAGCATTTTCCTGGTGTGAAAATGGGGAAACCATGGAAAAGCATCTTGAGGGCTGCCGACCGTCGGGTTCGAACCCAGTATCTCTCGAACGCAAGCTCACAACTGCGGTCCCCTTACCCCTTGGCCTCTTTGCTCGGTCCAAAAGTTCCAATATCACCATTGTCGAATGTCTAACAGCTTCTCGGGAACGTCTCAAAGTTGAGGTGGCCGGACGTCGTGAGGTAATTTCTGCGCTACAAGAGTCGCAGATGACCATACATTCTACAACAGTGGTGAAAAAAATTTTGGAGCTCTTGGTCTTGAAGATGTGTCGATGTATTTACAATTAATTAATACAATGGTAGCCTAATGCCTTTGCTGGAAGGACCTAGTGTTTACAGTGCACTATGTCTTCTGGTATAGGCTAGAGCAATTTTGTTACTCTCCTAGATCTGTCTCTGTCGTATCCTTGGTTTTGACAATATGAAAGTGACTGAGGTATGAGCGACGCTAGTAATGCCATTCCTTATGCAGCCAGTCCCTGCTACGAATGGTGTGAAAACGTTGCTCGTAGGGTCGGTTGGTGCATGCATTTCAGTGGGCTTGGCAGACTGATATGTAATAGCAACTTCTGGCTTGGTGAGGAAAGCAACGGGAAACTACCTCACTCCTCATTTGTCTAGTACACCTCTTCAGTGATGCCTAAGCCATCTATGACAGCTGATGGCAGAGCTGTTGAGGATCCAACCAGCCTTACGGCTGAAGACTGAACATACATACATACATACATACATACATACATACATACATACATGGTAGCCTTAGTGGCTCACGAGGCAGAGGTCTGGCCTCTTACAATTAGTGCTTCAAATCCCGGTCACTCCATGTGAGATTTGTGCTGGACAAAGCAGAAGTGGGACAGGTTTTTCTCTGGGTACTCCGGTTTTTTCCGACATCCTTCATTCAAGCGACACTCCCCAATATAATTTCATTTCATCTGTCAGTCATTTGTCATTGCCCGAGAGGTGTGCGACAGGCTTCGGTAGCCGGATTTATGCATTCCATTCCTGACCGGGTCAAATGAGTGGAAAAATGTTGTGGATTTTCAATTTAAAATAAGATGGTAACACGTAAATTTCAAACCCATACTGACAAGATACATAATTTGGAAAATATATATCACGTTGTATGTGTTTTACGTCAAAACTTGACGCCGTGATCCCAACGCTGTTTCGTTTAAATTTTTCCTTAATACTCATTTCCTTTGAATCTCAATATTTTGTGAAACATACTCCTTTAGAATTACAGTGAATGCAATTTTACTGAATGGGGATAATCACCCTTTAGTATTGAACAACCCGCTCGCGTTCTAGAGGAAGCTGAAAGCCCAGAAAGTTCGGCTTGTCGCGTTCCTAAGTGTTTGTCTCAGACAAGCGTCCCCTCAATTTGCATGCATTGTCTCACCAGTCTCCAGTGATGACGGCGCGCGACGGAGATGGAGAATAGCCTGGTATTCTCTGCGGGTCTGGGGAGATATTATGCTATGACATTTGTTAGGATCAAGTCATCAGCTCGTAAATGGTATTACTGGGATATTAAAATGCAGTGACTAAGAGTTCTGCTGCTCGTATCGTGATATTATGCTCCCATTATTTAAGGAAGCGCAGCAGAAATGATCCGTAACATTCCTTTCCTTCTCAGTCTACCGCTTTTCTTACACTATGTGCGGATCTTGTGAATGTGTGAATCTGACCCGGTTTTACGGCTGGATACGCTTTGTGTGACTGTAACTAGGAATGTGTTGAGACGAACAGAAACACCCCGTATACGAGCTGTAGAAATTAACCATATTTTGTAAAAAGCTCTGTCCCGGCAGGTAATCGAAGCCAGGGCACTCATAACCGAATGAAGTTCGCTGCTTATTGAGCCTAAGAGAAATTATCTCTAATGCCCACTATTTTATTCCCTATTGTTAAAATACATACTGGATATGAACAAATGTGTCTGTATAAATCAAATTTACGTTTTGTTAGTAAATTATGGAAAATGACGTTTCGTTTGACTAAACCTTTCAACACATCTGTGTCAGGTACATGGTTGCAAGTTTTTACACAGAGTACCTACTGCATGTTAATCATTATCGAGATAACTTATCAGGTCAGCACTGGTTAGAAATATTTTTGATAACTTTTTAAAAATATGTTTACCCTCCAGCGTCAGGTTTTCCCTCACACCTCAAAGACAGTGTCCTCGAGCATGGGACATTTTGGTCGGGGATACAACTGAGGAGGCGGACCAGTGCATCCCCCAGGTGGCCTCACCTGCTATGCTGAACATGGGCTTTTTGGGAGGGGGGAGGGGGGAGAAAATTGGAAGGGATAGACAAGGAAGAAGGAAGGAAGTTGCCGTTGCCATAAGTTAGGTACCATCCCGGCATTTGCCTAGAGAGAAGTGAGAAACCACGTAAAACTATTTCGAGGATGGCAGAGGTGGGAATCGAAACCTCTCTACTCTACTCAGTTGACCTCCCGAGCCTGAGTAGACCCAGTTCCAGTTCTTGTACCACGTTTCAAGTTTCGTGGGAGAGCCGGGAATATAACCCGGGCCTCTGGGGGTGTCGGCTAATCACAGTAACCACTACACCACAGAGGAGGATATTTTATTTCTTAATTCCATTAATTAGTTGCACACGGTCTTGTGTGTTATATCTTTCTTCTAATAAGCTTTGCAGGCAACAGAGGTAACCGAAACGTCGTGTATTACTGGACTTCTCTATACGTTAACAACCGCGAAGTGAGTTGGTGGTGCGAAGAGGGGCGCTCAGCTGTGAGTTTGCATTCGGGTTTCAAACCTCAGTGTCGGTAGCCCTGAAGATGATTTTCCGTAGTTTCATATTTTCACACCAGGCAAATGCTGGGTTGTACCGTGATTAAGACCACGGCCGCTTCCTTCCAACTGCTAACCATTTCTCCTCCCATCGTCGCCATAAAATTTACTTGTGTCGGTGGGACGTAAAGCCAATTAAAAACGAACAAAATAAAAGTATTGATTTTCACTTATTGTTTCGTGCTTATTGCAATTTTATGGAGGTAATATCTTTTTTTTAAATTTCTCCTGGCACGGGTCAGAGTAAAATGCAGCTTTCACTGAAGAATGTTTCATTTACAGTTGTGATAGTACGGATTTTCTTTTTTTGTTGCTATTTGCTTTACGTCGCACCGACACAGATAGGTCTTTGGCGACGATGGGATAGGAAAGGCATAGGAATTTGAAGGAAGTGGCCGTGGCCTTAATTAAGGTACAGACCCGACATTTTCCTGGTGTGAAAATGGGAAACCACGGAAAACCATCTTCAGGGCTGCCGACAGTGGGGCTCGAACCCACTATATCCCGATTACTGGATACTGGCCTTACTTAAGCGACTGCAGCTATCGAGCTCGGTATAGTATGGAAACTGCTGAGGTATGGGTGGAGCTGACATTCGGAAGATGACTAGTGATTCTGCGTGTTATAAAAAAAAAAATATGGTGCTACTGAGCGAATTGGCTGCGCGGTTTGGGTGACGTAGCTGTAAGCTTGTATTCGGAAGGTACTGCGTACGAACTTCACTGTCGGCAACCCTGAAGGTGGTTTTCTTTGGTTCCCCATTTTCACACCAGGAAAATGCCGGGTCTGTACCTTAATTAAGGCCGTGGCCACTTCCTTTCCACTCCTAGCCCTTTCCTATCCCATCGTCGCCGTAAGAGCTATCTGTGTCGGTGTGACGTAAGGCAAATTGTAAAATGAAATGAAATGAAATGGCGTATGCTTTTGGTGCCGGGAGTGTCCGAGGATAAGTTCGGCTCGCCAGATGCAGGTCTTTAGATTTGACACCCGTAGGCGACCTGCGCGTCATGATGAGGATGAAATGTTCATGAAGATGACACATACACCCAACTCCCGTGCCAGTGAAAGTAACCAATTAGGGTTAAAATTCCCGACTCGGCCGGGAATTGAACCCGGGAACCTTATGACCAACGGCCAGCAGGCTAACCATTTAGCCATGGTACCGAACAGCAAATTGTAAAGAAAAAATGCTACTCAAAATATTGTATCCTAATTAATCTGTTATTTCCAGCAATGAATACTCGTGTTCCTTGAAGGTTCTTTTGAAAACTTAAGAGCACCAGTTAGTCTCTGCAGAATCGTTCTGTATTGTTTATATTTATATCGTTATACGAGTGCACACATGCGACCTACCGTTGTACACCTGCGTGCAGAAAATGCGATCCAGTAGGAACAGCGATTTAGGATGGTAATGAAATGTCTAACATAATCGCCCTCTCCAGCGTCAACATCTCTCCTAGTCTGGCATGATTCTGGCAACGTGATTTACAAGTCCTTACCTACTCCGTCCCCCCAGTGGATGACCACTTTACACCCCTTACAAATTCGATTTTCAAATCATATTACATTGGACCAGCTCATCTCTACAAATATATTGCAATCATAGCAAATTTCTTTAAGGGAGGCTGTTTCGACTAACTCTTCATTTAACACCAGCACATTGGTTCACTTTTTTCTCCAGATTTACATCCAAGTTAGAGAGAAGCAGTGAGGGCGGGATTCAATAGTTAATTAGATAAATGTGGAAAACTTACGGAAGAGTAAACACTATTTTGAACTCCCTGCTAAGTTTCCTGTATCATCGTACAACTAGTTAAAGTGATACATCCATCACGTGCTAATATCCGCCTGTGAAATTCCCTGCCGGCCAGCTGAAATTAGTCATTCCTAATAATTAAATATTTTTAGAAACTAGCAACTGTACCCGTGCTTCGCTACGGTATTCCAGACTGTATACGGATATCGAAGTAAATTACTGTACATGAAGTTAATAATAATTTTTAAATTGCAAGTAAATTGGCGTTATCCGAGAAAAAGCATAAGGAGGTCCGCAGACGATGTTTCCTATGTGAAGTGTGAGTTGTAGAGTTGTGATGATAACGACAGGTGCACTTGTCTACCACAATTCATTACGTTTTAGAAACGTTGAATAGGGTGACATTTGTGTAAGATTTTCACACAGTGCATTACTTTTCAGATACTTATGCGACAGCTTCAAACACAGAATTTGGCTCATATATGGCTACTGGGTGGGCCAATATTCGTGTAGAATTTGATGATCCCATCTTTCCTATAAGTGAATCAAAGCATCAATTGTACGTGTACAAAGTGCAAAATTTAGGTAAATCCAGACATAGAGAAATATATAATGTATAAGGGATAGAGATACGACAAAAAGCCATAGGACCGAAGTTGTAGATCACTCCCAATTGAACGGGGATTGTGCCATCCGTTTTGTGATACGACTTACCGTTTAGCCACGAAATACATCGAAAGGAAGGACTGCACCGTCATTAAAATTGCCTCCATATTTCGATATTTTTCGGGGGTAAAGAATAACATTTTTAAACATCTCGTAAATTTTCTGTCGGTTACATGCTAAAAGCTATACTTTTGCAAAATTTCAATTTTCTAATTTGTTTGGGAGTTTGTGCTGCGATCTTGATATGGGGGAGCGGGTTAAAAATCAGGACTTTAAGGAAACTTTTAAGCCCATAAAACCTGTAGGTTCTGGATAAATATCACCGACTGTGTTCTTATGCAGGTTTGAAACTCCCAGCATGTACCCCTCAGAGAATTATGAGAATTTGAGATTTTTCTAGGGATCCTAAGTCATCAGGTTGTCTGGTTCCAAGTTTTAAATTTGTAAGATGCCTAGAATGGTCTCACTAATTTACGTCTGGAACATACACACGTCCATTATCTCGGTCATTTCTGACAATTTATTTTTTCACCCTTTCTCACCCCATATGCCAAAGGGGGCTGAAGTTAAACTTTAAACATCCGGAATGTTACTATTCATCTCATCTCAGCGACCCGGAAAACTATGGATTCGGCAGTATATTCGATTACTATTATATCTCACTCACCCTTCCCCCACCCTAAAGGGGGCTAAACTTTGAGGTTTAAAAAAATCCGAATGTTACTATTCATCTCAGCGACCCCGAAAAGTATGGATTCGACACTACTTTCGATGATTTGTATATCTCAGTCCCCTTGTCCACACCCCCCCCCCCGCCCCTAACGGTTCCTGGGGTGTTTTACCCCCATGTGGTTTGTCTCCTGATACCAAAAATTCGGAGTGTCACTATTCACCTCAGCGACTATGTATTCAACACTATTATTTATATATATCATTATTGTTTCTATATATCACTCTCCCATCGCCCCTCACCACGAAGGGGGCTGAACTTGAACTTTAAAAAACTCCAGAGGGTCACTGTTCATCTCGGCGACGCCGAAAAGTATGGATTCGACACTATTTTTGATGATTTTTATATCTCAGCCCCCTCGCCCCCCCCCCTGCCTTAAGGGTTCCTGGGCTGTCTTACCCCCACGTGGTTTGTCTCCTGATACTAAAAATCCGGAGTGAACAATTCACCTCGGCGACCCCGAAAACTATGTATTCGACACTATTTTCGTTTAATTTTATATATCACTCCCCCTCGCCCCCACCCCAACGAGGCTTGAACTTCAACTTTTTAAAAAAATCCGGATTGTCACTATTCATCTCAGCGACCTCAAAAAGTATGGATTCGACAGTATTTTCGTTAATTTGTTTATCTGACCCCCTGCTCCCCCCCCCCGCCCCTAAGGGTTCCTGGGCTTTCTTACGCCCACGTGGTTTGTCTCCTGATACTAAAAATCCGGAGTGTACAATTCACTTCGGCGACCCTCGAAAACTATGTATTCGACATTATTTTCGTTTAATTTTATATATCACTCCCCCCTCGCCCCCATGTGAAACGGAGCTGAACTTTGACATTTGAAAAATGGGGAGTGCCACTGTTCATCTCAGCGACCCCGAAAACTGTGGATTCGGCACTTTTTTCGATTATTTTTATATCTTGCCCCCCTGACCCCCACCCCTAAGGGGGCTACGGATGGCTTACCCCCACAGTGCTCGTCTCCAGATAGTAAGTCATAAGTGTACCAAGTTTGGATGAAATTGCTCCAGTGGTTTAGGAGGAGATGTGTCATTTACACACACACACACACACACACACACACACACACACACACACACACACACACACACACACACATGCATCCATTTTTATATATAGTAAGAAGAAGAAGAAGATTATGCTTGCTTTATTATTACATAGAGGAATTTTATTTTGATCACTGCAGAGATCTAAACTTAAACAGTATATCCGAAGAAATTATTCGAATCCGAGGAATGAATATTACTTCGCTCGCGGCATGTCCAATCATGAGAATGGCTTCAATAATAGTAGTCATCAGTTTCAGAGTCGTGTTCATTGCAGAGGGCAGGATTCTTATTCTTAGAAAGGATAATTGGTGCCACAATCGTCCGCTCTAAGATGTTCGAGGGTACTCCTGGTGACTCCAAGTCTTTCGAAGCTCTGCCGTGTAGTCGATTGACTTGTAAATGTGTAGAACATCGGGTAATTCTTGTAAAAGTTGCTTGTTGAAAGAAAAGAATGTCATGATATATGATAGCAAGAATGAAGAGGATGAAACCCGGCGCCGGCACATATGCCACTCCTCTCGAATAGTTCAAAATTTAACGTCCTGATCCGACGGACGAATCATCATCAACACCGTCATATGCCCTCACAACATATGAGGCCAAACAACAGCTTCCTACGTCCTGGACGTAAAATGGCTCCTTGGCGACTCGATGCATTTAATCTTGGTGACAGCACGTTGGATTGTCATATCCCAATGCACGTTTTCCGATGGTTTTTCGTTCATAACTCACCAACGAAAGCGAAAATGAAAATTCCGGCTTCGAGGTGCATTCGGACCCCTTTCCATCTACGTATGTTCAAAATTTCAGATCTCTGCGTGCTGTAGATTTTGCTGGGCATCGTGCACAGACACACAGACAGACAGACAAACACTTCCTTTTATAATATTAATAGATAGATAGATAATAGTTTACTGAAAACGGCTTTGGCAAATCCCTCCGTCCGTTCTACTGGACCGATTTTCTTCATTTATCTTCTATTCTCTCCGGAATTACCTTTGGTGAATCAATAGACATTGATAGGTCTCTGAGTTCAGGCAACTTTGAGTAATCATCAAATCAAATCATTTAATGATCACTCCAATATCTGCAGGCGAAGTCTTACCCTAACCCGCAATACATTCTGTATTTAGCAGGTTGTTAATTGACTAACACTTTCATTAATATTCTGTATGTGATTTTCATCCTTAGTAATGTCATTGCATGCAGCCATGTTTGGTTGCTACCTGTGAAACCAGAGAGTATACACTTCCTCTGATTATAGAAGAACACTATTCTCTGCCAGATACTCTTTAATTCTCTGACCTTCCCCAGCTTCTGAATATACTCAACAGATGGCAGAACATTCCTAATAACTAACATGCTGCTAAGAGAAAACAGTCTACGTATGTACGGACGGTAAGGTATCAAGTCGACTAGCCTTCTGTATGACCACTAATACAGTGCAGGGACAAACTTTGAAAATGTGGGTATCTAGTTATCCGAACCAGTATTGAACCAAGGCCAATTGCATGTTGCACTATCTCGAGCAAGATCGTTTCAATTTGTTAAGATTCAGACAGAGCCGAATGGACGAAACACAGAGAATGTTGTATGAAAAGAAGTAGAGGTGTGAAAAACTGTTATTTTTGTGTAACTGCTACATATGTCACTGCTACAATAAAGTAACTGTGAAAAGTAACAGTTAATAATAACGTACAGCGTTACTCACCTTTTATTGGTCACAGCCTGATCACGGATTCAAGCTTGTCTCCTTACAGCTGTGTTGCAAAATCTCGTTCATTCACTCGCACATGCGTGCACGCATCACAACACTGTTGAAAGTCGGTGCAGCAAAACACGCATTCCTATTTGCTGTAAAGTTAACGAGAGCCATACAACGGATGAAATGAAAAGTCAATATAGCGTCTTTTCTTAAATCTAGAGGAATGAATTTAACAATGCCCCGATCAAGGATAGAAGACAAGAAAACATGATGATCTGTCTGCCAAACCTCGACACAAACCGGTGCAAGAAGATCGATTAAGTAAAATGGAGTAATGTTCTGTTATTTATAATATTATATCTATAATATCAACATGGAAAGTTAGCATACTAATTTATTTATAAACCGAACCTAACCCCATGGCGCAACAGCCCGGAAGGGCCATGGCCTACGAACCGACCGCTGCTCAGCCCGAAGACCTGCAGATTGCGAAGTGTCGTGTGATCAGCACGACGCATCCTCTCGGCCGTTATTCTTGGCTTTCAAGACCAAGGCCGCTATCTCACCGTCAGATAGCTCCTCAATTGTAATCGTGTAGGATAAGTGGACCTCGAACCAGCCCTCAGATGCAGGTAAAATTCCCTGACCTGGCCGGAAATGGAGCCCGGGCCTCCGGGTAAGAGGCAGGCACGCTACCCCTACACCGCGGGGCTGGCCTAATGTATTTATGGTACAAGAAAAATTACACGAGTGAAACTTATAATTATATTATAATGTAGATAGTCCTACAGACGCAAAGATTAGACATTACAAGGCAACGGTGAGAAATGCTGTGTTATATGCTGCTGAGACAATAGCACTAGGAAGAAATGGTGCGGAACAACTAGAGAAAGAGGAGAGAAAAATATTGAGGAAAATACTAGGCCCTAAGAGAGGAGGTAAGAGATGGATGAGGAGACCCAGAGAAGAACTAAACCGGAACATGAGGACAATCTCAGAAGAAATCAGACTGAAAAGAGCAAGGTTTGCGGGACGTGTAATCAGGATGAATATGGATAGAATGACGAAAAGAGTATGGGAAACAACAGCGAGGACACGAGGAAAGACAGGAACCAAGTGGGTAGTTGAACTCCGGAGAGATTGGTCGGAATTGGGGATCAAGGTGGAAGGAAAGGAAAATTGGAGAAGCAAGTACATACCGACTAATATGCCAGAGATCAATGATAGGGATGGATACAGGAAAAGGATTGAGAGTCACCAGTGGAGTAGACAAGAGAAGAGGATACTGAATATCTCGGAAGAAGAGCGGGAGAGAAGAAGAGAAAGGATGAAGAGGCTCTGGGAGGAGAAGAAGAAAATGAAATCCATGAAGGAGCTGTCCGTGGTCCTACAGAGGCCGTAACGAAAGAAGAAGAAGAATAAGAAGAAGGAGAATGTAGATAGTCCTGCACGATTCAACGATTACCTACCCCTCAGCAGTTGAATATGTTATAACAGTTCACACTTTAGTTACCAGACGACAGCAGCAACTTAAGCAAATACTCTATAGAGTGTATTATACACTATAGTGTATTTGACTTAAAGCAATCTCCTACGAAAGCGCTCACTTGGAAGAGATGCGTACTTTCTGAACTCTGAAGGTCACATTCTGTGTCTGTAAGCTGCTACTAGTAACAGTTCCCACTTCCCAGTTACTGTTTTCACCAGCACGTTATTCTGTTGTCGTTACTCGGCAAACTGTTATTTTTGTTCTCGTTACATTTGTAACAGTGACAGGCATGCAACTGTGACAAAGTAACTGCTATTTATTTCTCTCTAAAAAGACGTGTTATAAACTATATCACCGGTATAAAACTATTGAAAAGTGTCTTTATAAAGAATGCTTCGGAGCAGTACGGGTCCACTAAAATATTGTATTGGTTTTACATCCCACTAATTACTCTTTTCACGGTTTTCAGAGACGCCAGTCATTCCCAGCAGACAGCTGTTTAAAAGAAGGTGGTGCAAATATTACGTACATAATAGTCCATTGTAAGATAATGTACTTTCTTCATGTTATTATTATCATTAGAAAGTAGATGATAAGCTTTTCCAATCAGTTTATAATAATATGTTACAGAATTTTAGTATGTATTAGAATGTAAAATAAATTGAAAATGTGTATGATGTGTTTTGCATAATAGCAGGCTTTATAGCCTGAGCCATGGCCAAACAAAACAAGGCGTTAATAAATATATAAGCTACGGGAATGGACGAGATTTTCTGCACGCAAGTGTACATATTACATGCTGGAACGTACTATTGATCCATATTTGCCTCTAGAGGTAAATCTCATTAACTATAAATTATTCTATGAAGCACTGGTCAGCGTTGAAAACACTAATATAATTATGCTTGTGCATCATTAACGCTAGGACCGCACTCATTACATGGCTCCGAATATAGAGTTTGTATCTTGAATGTTTAAAGAATCCAGCCGATGTACAAATGAATTATTCCACACAATGTTTCGCGGCGATGGAAACACTAGCATTGAATATAGCACTTTTCTTGTTATTTGCTTTACGTCGTACCGACACAGATAGGTCTTAGGGCGACGATGGGAAAGGAAGGGGCTAGGAATGGGAAGGAAGCGGCCGTGGCCTTAATTAAGGTACAGCCCCAGCATTTGCCTGGTGTGAAAATGGGAAACCACGGAAAACCATCTTCAGAGCTGCCGACAGTGGGGTTCGAACACACGATCTCCCGAATACTGGATACTGGCCACACTTAAGCGACTGCACTTACCGAGCTCGGTTTAGCACTTTAGTCATTCTATGGCTCTAATTCGAGATGGGAAATACGTGATGTAAACACAAACATCCAGACGATATCCCGAGCCACTCTGCTAAATATGCAGGGCTTTTGGGAGTTTATAATGCATTTGTAGCTCAGTCTGAAGCGGCGGATTACATTTCCATAAAAACAGCCTAGCTTTACCGCAAAACTTCCCATTTTCATTACCGCAAAATTAGGCCTCTCCTTACGGCAAAATATTAGAAATCACTACCGCAAATATAAAGTGTACAACAGATTTCCTTTAAGACTGTCAACGCAGCACACTGCTTGCCTGGTGAAACACTTGTCCTAGAGAAGGAACCGATGTGCAATTCTTTTTACATACTCCAATCACGGTAACTCACCACGTCGATATTTGTCCCACAATTCAGTAGCAACACGATGATTTTCACGGTCACGCCTATTTATTTTAATTTTATAATGCACTATGTTATATCAGGGGCTGCCTGGCCGAGACGGTAAAGGCGTGCTCGGTTCGCCCGGAAGGACGTGGATTCGAATCCCCGTCAGGAAGTCGTAAAATTTAAGAAACGAGATTTCCACTTCCGGAGGTGCATATGGCCCTGAGGTTCACTCAGCCTACACCAAAAATGAGCACCAGGTTAATCCCTGGGGGCAAAGGCGGCCGGGCGTCGAGCTAACCACTCTACCCCATCACGTGTCGAGGTTAACAATGGTGGTAGCCTTTACCTTCCACCCCTCCAAGAGCCTTCATGGCCTGTACGGAGATGACTTTCCTTGCTTGCTTTACTATGTTATATCACAGATAAGTTTCACATTACAATTTCTTTAAAGTTTCCGTAAACTCATGGATAAAAAAGGATGGAGCTTGTAAAATGTTTGTCTAAAATATCTATGAATCAACTCCGCACCATTTGTAGCTCTAATTTCAACTTTTGGTATACTGGCCTATAAATTAAAGGGAAATTTAACATCTTCCCTTACATAGTTTTCAAGTACATAGTCTAGAAAACATTAACTGATTGTGATTGAGAGCAATACTTTACAACTCTACGATCGCATCCCCGACTGTGCTTGGAAGTAGAAATCTTCCCCGGTAATGAAAAAGTGTACTTTAGCGGTAACAAGAATTAATTCCAGCGAATTTATTTTAAAAAAATTGAGCATAACCATCGCCGTGTTGGTCTCCTTCTACTTCTGTTACCGAGCTCGATAGCTGCAGTCACTTAAGTGCGGCCAGTAACCAGTAATCGGGAGATAGTGGGTTCGAGCCCCACTGTCGGCAGGCCTGAAGATAGTTTTCCGTGTTTCCCATTTTAACACCAGGAAAATGCCGGGGCTGTACATTAATTAAGGCCACCGGCCGTTTCCTTCCAATTCCTAGGCATTTCCTATCCCATCGTCGCCGTAAGACATATCTGTGTCGGTGCGACGTAAAGCAAATAGAAAAAAAAAACAGTGTCCATTATTCTCCTAGGTAACCTATCCTCCTCCGTTCGCCTCACATGACCCCACCACCGAAGCCGGTTTATGCGTACAGCTTCATCTATCGAGTTAATTACTAAATTAGTCTTTATCTCCTCATTCCGAGTACCTTCCTGCCATTGTTCCCACCAGATTGTACCAGCAATCATTCTCGCAACTTTCATGTCTTTTACTTCTAACTTATGAATAAGATATCCTGAGTCCACCCAGCTTTCGCTACCATAAAGCAAAGTTGGTCTGAAAACAGACCGATGTAAAGATAGTTTCGTCTGGGAGCTCACTTCCGTCTTACAGAATACTGTTGATCGCAACTGCGAGCTCACTGCATTAGCTTCACTACACCTTGATTCAATCTCACTATATTACCATCCTGGGAGAACACACAACCTAAATACTTGAAATTGTCGACCTGTTCTAGCTTTGTATCACCAATCTTATATTCAATTGTGTTGAATTTCTTACCTACTGACATGAATTTAGTCTTCGAAAGGCTAATTTTCATACCATACTCATTGCACCTATTTTCAAGTTCCAAGATATTAGATTGCAGGCTTTCGGCACAATCTGCCATTAAGACCAAGTCGTCAGCATAGGCCAGACTGGTTACTACATTTCAACCTAATTGAATCTCTCCCTGCCATTTTATACCTTTCAGCAGATGATCCATGTAAACTACGAACAGCAAAGGTGAAAGATTACAGCCTTGCCTAACCCCTGTAAGCACCCTGAACCAAGAACTCATTCTACCATCAATTCTCACGGAAGCCCAATTGTCAACAAAAATGCATTTTATTGATTTTAATAATCTACCTTTAATTCCATAGTCCTGCCTCCGTTTTGTCCAGCACAAATCTCACATGGAGTGACCGGGATTTGAACCACGGAACCCAGCGGTGAGAGGCCGACGCGCTGTCACCTGAACCACGGAGTCTAGTACTCTATTGGTGGCAAATTTAAATACAATCAATATACATACATACATACATACATATCTTTATTACCCACCCTAGAATACACCATCGGCTTTACAGGTAATAAAGACAGACAGAGCGAAACCCAAAAACAAAAGAACAAACAAACAAACACTAGGCACTACATCTCTCCTAAAACTACTTAGCTAAATTATTTACCTCTAAATCTACTCAGTGTCCTCCCACACGCACGCGGATAGCCGGCAAACGTGCAGAAAGCACCGCACTACAAATTACCCTATTTCCCTATTCCCCTATTCCTACCAACCACCTAGAAAAAAATATATATAGTAGACCGGTCTCTGCGTCAGCCCTGGTATGGAATACATGCCCACCAACCCGTTGATCGCAGGGACCAGCCTCGCCACGTGAGAACTGATCTTATTTCTCACCTACACCTGCTGACAATGTATTCCTTACCTACCATGTGTGCCAAGCCAGCTTGGCGGAAACCCGACCCATCACATGGCTTGTCACACACTTCCGCTATATACGTCACACCTTCTCTATTCATTGTCAGCTCACTACCTTCCCTCTTCTTTTTCTTTTCTTGCCGTGCAGACATGCTAAGCCTAGCTTCTTTGGGTTGGGTCAAGCCCCCAACCCCTCCCTCTTCCCTTGATACGCCACCTTCTCCTCTCTCGCACTATTCCTGCCCACTACATCTCACCTTCTTGCACTTAAGACTTAAACATCAACAATTTTTTTTTCACTTACACACAAACAGACAGTTTCCATTCCAAGTCCATCAGTTCACTCAGTCTTCACAATCTACAACACCACACTTGCCTCAAACTGTTAAACTTAATTTTTATACTTCCAACATTTTCTCCTTAACTACAGTCCCCCTTAATCTATCTAAATTACTATTACACACACCATCTTTATCCTCCCTCCTCACACAAATACTTTTTTTTACACCTCATATACACACAAACAAATAGTACTCCATTCCAAGTTCATTAGTTCGCTCAGCCATCTCACTACTTTTTTTTTCATTTTTTTTTTTTACCTAAGCTTCATTACTACCATCCACGGTAAACTTAAACTATAGAACAGCTTCTTAAATTTACACTACCCTCAAGCCAACTCAACCTCCCCTATTCTCAACTCTTACCTAATTTTCTCAGTCTTTCCCTTGTTACCAACTCTTCTCTTATACACCTCTGCTCTCATATTCCAGAAGTCATTAATCTATCACCTCCTCCCCTCCTACTACTTCCCTATCTACTTCCCAACACCCTGCCCCAGGCGGATCACCTTTTCCACAGGGCAAGGTGCTCACCCCCTTTCCCCTAACACTACAGCCCCCTTTTCTGATATCATCCCCTTCCCGCATCTGCTCAGGGCGGATATCCATTCCTCTGAGCAGAATGCCCTCCCCCTTCCTCCCTCGGCAAGAACCACATTATCTGCACATCCCCTGTTACTCCCTCAATTTCTTTATAAATATAGCTCTGGCCACATTTAAGAATTTCGCTATATTCGTTCCTTTCTCCCACTCTCTACATAACCAAGATGTCATCTTATAACTTTCCCCTATCAAATCCAGCTCCTTCTTACTCAGTAGTTTAATCTTTATCTCCTCCAAAGCTCGGCATTGATTAAAAATATGCAGATCCTCCCACATCCCTCCACATAACACACATCTATCACTATTCTCACTGCCTACCCATCCCCTGTTCCTCGGCACCCCCAAAACCCACCAATACAGACCTCTCTTTTCCCTTCTACCCTCAAACTCCGTTTTCGGGTTTATTACTTCCACCAATTTATTTAATACTGATAAAGAGACTCTCTCTCTACATTCCCCTATTAAGCTCTGTCTTTCAATATCTAGTAGTCTTCCCTTTATCCTTTCCCATACCCATTTATTCCTACCACCCCCCCAGGCCTCTCCATATTCCCCCAAACCAACCTGTTGTAACCATTTTTTGCACTTATTCACCCAGTAACCTTCATTCGTCATACCTTTCTGAAACTTAAACGTTTCTTGTACTAATGCCCCGCCCTTCCCTTCCTCCAATCTAATCCAATACTTAAACACCCTCTTAGCTATTTCAACCTCTATCGATTCTTTACAGACTAATCTGGCACCGGCATTGGCTGTACAGTTCGGTAGGTCCATCATAATCTTGCTAAATTTCGCCACCACCTGGTTTAGTTCACCCCTGCCCTCCTCCATTCCCCATACTTCGACCCCAAATAGCATTTTGCCCATTACCAGTGATTTGAACACCGTTTTCTGAATTTTGTATTTAACATTTGGGAATTTCTTCTCTAAAACCCCCACTACCGCAAGAGCTCCTCTACCTTTGAATTTTGCGTTCCTACACTGATTTTTCCAAGAACCATTCTTACTAATTATTACACCTAGATATTCCATTTTTACTCCTGGTCTAATATTTTCCTGGTCTAGCCTCCAAACTTCCTTATTCTTTCTTCCACCCCTTTTCCTACATACCATTATCTGAGTCTTCCTTGCATTTACTTTGAGAGACCACTTCCTAGTATACTCAACTACCTTGTCCAACCCTTTTTGCAATCCCCTTTCCGTCAAAGCCAAAATCAATAGGTCATCCGCAAATAACAACCCCGGAACCTCCATTTTTCCTATCCAAGGGCACTGCCAAGCCTCTCCACCATGACCCTCTAAAATATTATTTATAAATAATATAAATAATATCGGGGATAGTTTACACCCCTGTCTCACCCCACTCTTAGATTCAAAACACTTACTCAACCTTCCATCCTGCAATTTAATCATCACAAACACTTCCTCATAAATTGTCTGTATTGCCACCCTCATTTTTTTTGACATTCCAACCTCCCTTAGTCTCAAAAATAGCGCCTCCCTACTGACCGTATCGAAGGCTTTTTCTAAATCAATCGCTGCTACATATAATTTACGCCCTGCAATCCTCACATACTTTGTAATCAAAGTGTCCAGAATCCAAACATTATCGACTGTGTACCTTCCTTTCCTAAATCCATTTTGGAACTCAGATATCCTACCGTACTGTTCCGCCCATCTTGTTATCCTATTCGCCAAAACCCCTGTGTACACCTTCGACAACGAGTCTAGGAGTGTAATTCCTCTATAGTTGTTAGGATCGCTCCTAGCTCCTTTATTTTTATAAATAGGGCATAATACCCCCTTCCTCCATTCTCTAGGAAATTTCCCCTTTTCCAGCAACCTATTAAAGAACTTCACGATCCCCCTCAACATCGATTCATTTGCCCCAACCTCCTTCCATACACTATTGGGAATATCGTTCACACCTCCTGCAGCCTTGGGTCTAGCATTTTTTAATACTCTAATTACCTGACTTGTTATCTCCCCATCCAAAATTGTAATGCCTACCTCCAATTCACTTCCTATATATGACTTGTCTAATTCTCTACCCAATTTCCCCTCCCCTTCTAAAAGCCTTTTAAAATGCCTAAGCCATTCGTTTTCTCCTATTTTATCCCCCTTCTCCACCGGTTTCGTTCTTCTGATCTTGTTTATTACCTCCCATATCCTCTCAAATTTCTTCTCTCTACAATATCTATTTATTTTATTAGCTTCTGCCTCCTTCCATCCTCTTTTCTTCTCATTCAATATCTCCTTATATTCCCTTCTCAATTTACAATATTCCTTCCTCTTTTCTTGCTCACCTTCCTTCCTAAACTCCGCTAGGGCTCTCATTACAACCTCACGTTTTCTCCTGCATTCTTCATCAAACCATCCATTCATTTTATTCTTTTTTTTCTCTACCCTCCTCCTTACTTTCTTTCCTACCCTCCATACAGGGAGTTCTATTAATTTTACCACGCTATCCATGTCGTTCTCTTCTACCGCCCTTTCAATTCCTACCCTTAATATATCTCCCTCCTCTTTCAAATGTCGTCCCAATTTCTCTTTAGTATTGTCATCCCATAGATACTTCCATCCACCATTCCTATATCTCTCCCTACTTTCCTCCATCTTTCCCTTCTCATCCGCAACCAAAGTTCTCAATTTTATTTTGATAGGCATATGTTCCGTTAACCCACATTCTAACACCTCAAAACTTATTATTCTCCTTAACGCTATCTCTGAGCTTATTCCTATATCCACTGCACTTCCTCCATTTGTTGTAATATACGTCAACTCTCCCACACTATCCCCCTTCATCCATCCATTTAAAATAAATAAATGTTCTATAGCACACAGCTGTAATAACCTTTCTCCATAACTATTTACAACATTATCCTTACTCTTCCTTTGCAGTTCCCCTTCTACTTTTACTTCTTTCCCGTACACCGGTACCCTATTGTTCACTCTCGCATTCCAATCCCCCAATAAGATCATCCCATCTTCTACATATATCCCTTTAATTGTATTTATTTCTTCAATCAATTCGTCAAAAAAATATTTATTAGCATAAACTGAATCACTCGGATGGTTATACAGCAGTGCCAGACAAATTGCTTCCGTTGCCCCCTTCCCCATTTTTACTCTCAGCCACACTACCCCTTCTACCCCAGTCTGTAACGTCTCCACCCATTCCGCTACCTCATTTCTTATTAAAACTACTATGCCCCCTGGATTTCGGCCTCTCTTCCCTATTTTTTTTCTTAACACGTTAACTACTCTATAACCGTCCCATGTAATTTCAACCCCTTTCCCTAACCACGTCTCTACTAGCGCAATTATCTCAAAATCTTTCACTAGATCCACAATTTCCCTATTTCCTAACTTCCCCATCAATCCCTCAATATTCAACACCCCTATCGCCATCTCTAGTTATTTATTTCCTCCCCCTCCCTCTCTATCCTGCGTTTCACCACTTCCCCCCTTACTTCTCGTAATTCTTCCTTTTGGCTCCACCACGTCACTCTCCCCTTCCTTCCCTTTCTTCTCCCCCCCAATCCTCCCCTTTTCCGTGCCAGAGCCTTTTTTCCCACCCCATAGATCTTTTAAACTTAACGATCTCGCCTTATTCAACGCCTGTTTTCTCTCCAGGTTTCTTTCTGCATTTCTCTTATTCGGGGAGGTTGAGTCACTACCCTGACTGCTTTCCCTTCCCGTCACCTCTTCACTACCTGTATCCACTTCACTTCGGACTAGTGTCCTACTTGTTGATTCACTCCTTCCTGGGTTGTTCTGACTCACCAAGGACTCTGCTGTCTCCGCCACCTGACCGCTGACACCGCAGTCCCGTCTTCTCTCTTCCTTCTCCATACTGATGTCGCCCTGCTCTCGATTTCTGCAACTCATTTCCTCCTCACATTTCTCCATCCTCAGCAGTTCCTCCTGAGTCCACGATCGCGACCAATTTCTGCCTGAAGTTACCAGACACCTCCCCACAATCTTGGTTCGCAATCCCTGAGCTCTAGCCCGCCAAATATGCCGCTTATAGACATCCAACCGCAACCTGTCTTCTTTCTCTGTCTCAGCTTTCAAATAAATGTTCGATCCTTTTAGATTTCCAGCATTCCTAAGAAGTATATCTGCCATCAGGGTTGAAATTAGCCTTAACTTCACCGGCCTATGACCCTTGTTTCTTCCTACTCTATATATATCATCTATATCAACTTCAGAAAAGTTTATCTTCATTTTGTTCGAAACTATGTCCACCACTTTCAATACTAATTCCACTTTTGATTCTGTTCCTTCCTCAGGTACACCATACACAAACACATTTTTTCTTGCTGATTCGCTCCTCGCTAACCTCACTTCTCTCTTCATTGCTGTCAATTCCTCTTCCAGTACCACCACCTTCTTTTTCAAGCTTCCCAACTCATCTTCTATCTCCACTACCTTACCATTTAGCCCACCAATTTCTTCTTTTATAAAATTTTTTAAGTCCTTCATCTCCTGCTTTTGGTTTGCCTGGTGTTCCTGCATCATTTCCTTAATTTCATCTCCTTTACTCGCTTCCTTCACCACTCTCTTGATCTCTTCAAGTTCCTCCCATCCGAACGGTCCCTGGTTTGGCCCCGGGTTCATTTCTATACCTCCTACCACCAGCATTGTCGCAATCACCGCCGCACACAACATCATCTCCAACCGTCCTTTATAACCACTAATTTCTCTCCCTCTCTCAGGTCCACCTTCCTTCCAACTCCCTCTTGCACCATGCCATCTTCCAATTCTCATCCTGTATTGCTGTAGCGTTATTCCCATATTGCGCACCTCGTCTTACTCACACGTCTGCACTTCCCGATGTCTCGCTCGTGACTGACAATCAATATAACAAATAAATAATTGAGTGAATTACTGTCATTTCGCATTTACAGGATGAAAGGGAGTGTTGTACCGAAAGTAAACGGGATAGCACAGAATGATATTTTTGTGGCATTGAACCGTTTTTATTTTTCGGGCATACTCTAAGTACTGTGATGGTACGTTGTAAAACGCAATACTTTTACGTAATATAACACATAAATAACAACACGCGCAGCTGTATAAATTTGCTTGTTTCTCTATTTTGTGGGTCACTCCAGTCGCTAGGACAAGGGACCGGTTGTGACAAACACAACACAGCTGGACAAAGGTGTGAGAAGTAGAATGAATCATAACAAGTAAACAAACTGGTTATGTAATTTTATGTTTACAAACACTGGCTGTTTGTCATGGGAATACGCAACAGTGACATGGTAGTTCGATGGTTCAGCCGCGTGCATTGAGTACATAATTATGTTTTTACAATCACTCTCCACCCGTCCGATGTAAAGCAAACCGGAAGGTAATGGCTTTTTCCTCCTGGACAATAACAGGATGTTGACAGCTGTACCAAATTGTAGCAAATATACTTCCTATACACCCCTCACATTCGGTATAACTTTTTCTTGCATCTTGTTTACAGACGGTCCGTGAAATGTTAAAACAAGCGAAATTTAGGAGAAAGCTGCGTGTGAAAGGATATTAATGTAGTCTTTTTAGGATACTCTTTGTTGACAAGGCTGCATTATATCCACTCAACGTTTATCATAGGGAAGGCACTTGATTGGATTTGAGGCATCCCACTTCCTGGAAGAAAGGTCAACAACTTACGACTTGCTGACAAAACCATCCTACTTGCCAACTTTGAGGAAGAGTTTCATGAAACGCTAGCAAGGGTGAAGAATATGAGTCTTCAGAGTGGTCTGGAGATCAACCTTAATAGTCAAAACTAATGGTCAGTGACGGAGCAGCAGGGGCCCTTTGAAAGAACTGGAGATAGTGCACGATGTTCCATAACTTGGTTCAATAATCAGTGATGTGGGAAGTTCCGAGAAATAGATAAGGAGAAGGATATTGCTAGAACGATTTGCTGTAAAAAAAATCTGACAGAACAAGGGAATAACTAATAAGATATACAGATCCGTGTCATGGGAACCCGTGCATTCCCTGCTTACTCATATGACCTTGAGACCGGGACTACAAAGGCTTGTGAAAACCGCTTCAATGTCTTTGAAATATGGTGCTGGAGTAGAATATACGAGTACCTTTACACATATAATGTAGTTTCTGCCAGGAATTATAAAGGACTTATCACCAGCCCAGTTAAAAGGTCAGTAAGGAATAACGGAATGTTAATCAATCCATGCTGTAATAACCAAATATAAGTTTCGAAAACACAGCCTAAATAAAGATTTTGAAGAATTCGAATGAAATTGATATTCTGTTTCGTTCTAGCCCATTAAATCATCTCCTGGAGAAAAGACTGGTTCCAAATTCCTCTGTCACTTATCGTCCTTACCCAAATTGGTCTCATAACCCGTTTCGGAACATCGGACCTTGTGTTTGGAGGACGCCCCTGTCTCGCCGTCCATCTCTAGGGTGCCATTCAAGTATCACCTTCGTTTGCTTAATTGGATCTATTCTCGCACTACGAACTGCTTACTCCAATTATGGGTCCATATTTCTCTTTCAATATTATCCACTCCAGTCTTGCATCTGATTTCAATGTTTCGGAGAAGGCCCCCAGGGAAATTTCTAAAAGAAATATTTCCACTCCTGTACTGATATTCAGAGGTTAATGTATAGTTGCCTCATATGTGGTTATTTTGTCTGAAGGTAATATTATAGCAGTTCTACTATTGTAATGAAGATGTTTCCAAATATGAATTCATTTTCTACCATGCCTGCGTGAGAAGATTCATATATTGTAGGGCCTCTGAAACGACCGAAATCTCACGCGTGCAAAACGAGGTGCAGAGGTACTGTGCATTGGTCCAACTCGGCTCGGTTCGGACCAGCGTTTTGTCTCGGGTTGACACGGCTAAGCTCGTCTCGGATTGTAGAGCGCTGAAGAGCGAGTGAGGAAGTGGGGAACAGGCCGAGTGGGAGAGGCAGGCGCAGGGAGAGAGAGAGACATAGCTATTGCTCACAAAGTCGGAGAGTGGGGGATCTGCACTCTGCTCAACCTATCGAAGTCGTCTTATGCACCTTGCGCCACGCAATGCACTGAGATACCCTGGTACAGTGTATGGAGACCTTTACATCTTGCTAAAATGGCTCATGTCTACTTAGAGGGATGTTGAGGAACTCCCTGTATTAACGATATTCAGCACAGCCACATGGCAACAAGCTGATAATAAATGGAAGCGGAGAAACGCTTTCATAAATGATATGATCTCTAGTGAATGGCGTAAAAAGATCACCGATGATTATTATCACAGTTCCAATTGGCAAAAGTTGCAGGATACTAATTTCACGAACAGATTTGAGCCTTAATTGGCTGTATAATTTGAAGTAAAAGGCTAAAAGATTGGTTACTAATCCGACTATCAAACGAAGCCAGACACATTTTTAATTGACCTGTTCATATATTCTTTATAACCATCGTGATTGGTATTATCCTCTTAGTTCCCCGGTAATTCCGATATATATTGCGTTTATCCTTTTCGAAAGCTATTTACGGTAACGGATTTTATAAAATGAGTCTATATCTTGAGAAGGTTCTTTGTTTATTGACAAGTAGTAATTTACTTTCTTCTCATTGGGTTGTTTTTATTCATTAAACCGTTTTATGTGGAAGTGGTATGGTAATCATTCGTAGTGTATATATTACTGATTTATTTATTTATTTATTTATTTATTTATTTATTTATTTATTTATTTATTTATTTATTTATTTATTTATTTATTTGATTTTCTTAATTGAAGCACGCCACCGCACGACGCGGTATCATAATGTTCAGGAACAAAAAAATGCGTTTCTACATCACATGTATATTAATTTTCGACTTTAAAAGAATTGAAGGTAATTACTGATGAATAACAAATAATGTTAGAAAGCCAGAAACCATAATGCCTCTCAAATGACGGTGCAACTCTTGTCTGAAATCCCAACTGTGGGGTGTTTTTGTGTGAGTGTGTGGTGTGACGAGTGACGGTATGGGGGTGTGGGTAGGTCTGTGTCGTATTTTTAGGTAAAGTATGTACGCTCAGAATATGATCTCGCCATGCACCAGAATGGGAATGGTAAGACAATGCACCAAAAACACAAGGCATAAACCAGGATACTAATCCAAATAACGCAGTACTAATCAACGCACGTGATGGCGTAGCAAAAGGGATGTAACAACACTCCAAAAAATATAAAAAATATATAAGTCCGTCAGTGGACAAGTTCACAGGTAGTTTTCAATTTTCAAGGTGAAAGGTTTTCAGCAGAGCGCGTAATGGAAGCATTTTCACTGAGTCCATATATTCAGAGGAACCGAGGTAGGTACCAAATTTTGAGGGCAAGGAAAGGCGTACGACAACAAAAAAAAGGGCAAAGAAGAAATAGTTTTTTCATAATAACAATATATTAACAAAAAACACCCAGAAGAAACATTTACAAGCCAAAGAAAACAACAATCATCCAAAGGTCAGTTAGTTCTGACTTCCAGAAGAGAAAAAAACAAATGGGACGACCATATTAATTTTCAGATTTGTTTTTCAAAGAGAACAGCTAGAGTCGAAACTTTCAATAATAATACAACCTCTTTTACATGAGGAGTGTCCTACACAAGGAAAACAGAATTTTACATATGAACACAAAAAAAAACACATTAAAATTTGAAAGACACATGGGCCACTGTACAATAATACAAATAGAAGAAAAAAAGCGCGGAAGGGATGCGGAATAGGAAGGTGGGGAAAGGGGAGGGACGTGAAAAAAGAGTACCATGGCTGCCAACAGGGTTTTGGAAAATTAGGATCAGTCAGTATCGATGAAATTCCAAAATAGCAAACAGAACCTAGGTGATAGTTCAATTGGTTCTATTCATGCGTTTGCTCGGGAAAACCGTTGAATTTCAATGGTTCATATCGCAGCAATCACTTGATGTATCACAAAATCCATCTTCGGAGTAAGATGGTAATGTAATTCCAAAGTAAGGTACCGCTATCAATAGCTGCAGTTAGCTCATTATCAACATGAACTGTCATTGGTGGCCAGTGACGGCATTTTGAAAATTAAGGAAGTGCAGCATTAAAAGAAAGTTCAAAGAACAACATGGAAATGAAATAAATTAAAGTTTTCGCTCACCCGTCCAGCAGTCGTAGCTTTTCAATGGTATGCAAAAGCACATTTTAAAAGAAACATTGCACACAGTCCAGCTGGTAGCAAAATAAAACCAAGTCCTCCCTCCACACAAATCGTCGTGTTCATCCCAACTCGCTGCTCAAGCCCAGAGCAGGCCAATTTATATTGAGGTAGAAGCGTCCAGAAAGGACGAGAGCATACAGTACTCAATGCGCAGCGAAGCGGTAGGGGAAGGAAGGAGGGAGGGTAAGCAGCACGAGCAGTTGAAACTGGACGGGCGAAGAGAGCACAGGCGGGTTAGTAGCGGCATATGCAGCGTAGTAAACGTAGAATCCATAAAACAGTAGAAAAATTCGGAGCACGTTATATACTCCCAGCAGGCGGAGAAATCCGAAGGATTGGGGGTAGAAGCGACGAAAGTCCATTGATGCTCCAGAGGGGCGCCGAACTCAGGAACACGAAGAGAGTGTCGTCGTCGAGGAGGCAAAAACAAAAAGCAAGAACAGGCATGAGTTACAAGTAAGAAGAGAAGAGAAAAAAAAAGGGAGGGGCAGAAGGGAGGGGATAAAGGAGAAAGAACGATCCGGATCGAGAAAAAAAAGGGAGGGATGAGACAAGAAAAGGAGAGGGGTTACAAAAAAAGTTTTACAATAAAAGTTACAATATGTATATATAAGTGGCCGTACAAAAATTTTACAAAAAAGTTCAGTAAATGAAAGTACAATGACAGAGGAGTATTTAATAAGATGGTGTCCCATAAAAAAAAGAAACCCATCAGGGAAAATGATCGATGGGGGAGCCGGAGGAAGCGACGAAGTGTGTGGAGAGAGCATGACCGGGTGAGCGAAAGAAAAAAGCAAAGATATGAACCACAGAAAAAAAGGGAAAGAAAAAAAGGGGGGGGGACATGGGTGAACAAACGCAAGTAAAGAAAAAACAATAGTACACTAGGAAAAAAAGATGAAATGAAGTATGAATTGTCCATCCCTGCGGCAAGCCAAGGGGTTAAGCGGAGAACTTTTTTAAGAGGGAAAAATGAGCCTTACGAATATCATTAGGATTGTCCAAGGATTGCAACAAAGCTGTAACAGGGGACGGAAAGGAAAGAATGCGAAAGGGCCCAAGCCAACGGGGAGAAAGCTTAGCAGATAAATGTTGAGAGGAGGAACTGATGGGATGGTTTTTGAAGAGAACTAAATCCAAAGGTTTGAAGGTGGGAGAGCGAACCCGAGAATTATAAGTTTTTTTGTGGAGGTCTCTGGCTTGAAACAACTTTTTGAGAGCATCTTGCAAATGATCAGGGGTGAGAAGATGAGGTGGTGTGTTCAACAAAGAGGACAAATTCCATGTCAAAGAGAGAGGGGTGTGTAATTCACGGCCTAAAAATAATTTAGCCGGAGTATAAGAGGTTGAATTATGAACAGTAGCGTTTGATGCCAAGGCAAAATAAGGCAATTCGGCATCCCAAGTCCGGTGATCATGTGAATGAAAAATAGATAGAAGGGATTTTAGATTACGATGATAACGCTCAACGGTGTTAGCTTGAGGGTGGTAGGGGGAAATATTGATTTTCTTAATCCCATGAGAAAAACAAAAATTATAGAAGAGTTTAGAAGTGAAAACAGTAGCATTATCAGACACCAAAATTTTAGGAATTCCAGTGATGGGGAAAATTTGGGTAGACAGTAAGTTAATAATTATCTGGGAAGAAATAGTTCGTAAAGGACGAAGAACAATAAATTTAGAAAAACCATCGAGTAAGGTGAAAATATAAGAGTTAGATTTCGAAGATTTTACAAGAGGTCCCACAATATCAACATAGAATTTCTCAGCAGGGTAAGTAGGGGGGGAGGCAGCATAATTACCATAGGGCTGATGATTGGGGGGCTTATGTTTCTGACACAAGTCACATAAGCGGACCCACGAATATACCTCTTTCCGCATCTGAGGCCAAAAGAACTGAGAAGCAAGACGAGCATAAGTTTTAGACATGCCAAAGTGACCCCCAACAGGGGATCCATGGAAATATTGAAAAACCATTTGTCGGAGACTGGAAGGGAGAACGAGACGAGGAGTGGCGCGCGGAGTAGGTTTGAAAATTAAAAGCTGATTGTGGAGACGAAAGGGGCCAGAATAATCGGGAGAAGAAAGATCTTGACAAAGTTGTTGACAATAAGGATCAAGTTTTTGATGATCAAGACATGATTGAAAGGAAAGGGGAAAATTGATAAGGGAGGAAATAGAAGTAACAGAGTTGATAGGAAGTTGATTAAGCTCAGAAAGATGAGATGAAGTATCATCAAAAAGCCGAGATAGCGCGTCAGCAACAGAATTATGATACCCGGAAACGAACTTAAGAGAAAATTTGAAACGGGATAGGCGAAGCAACCATCTACCGGTACGTCCAATTTTGGGGGCATTATGTAATAACCAAGAAAGGGCCTGGTTGTCAGTACTAACTAAACTGTATACGACTGCCCATACAGCGTTGTTCCACAGCAAACAAAACATACGTGAACATAATATCATAAATCATTTTCTAATGTACTTCATTACATATAAAAAATATGCATTTATAACATCAGCATAACACACATTACTCTATATTTATTCGTTAATGTTAAATATCCTATCTGGTATAATTTTTGACATTACGTTGATAATAATTGAATATACTGTATCATCAAAACTAAAATAGAGATGAGCATACTATCGATGTTGGTGTACGCTCCATGAACCCCACACAAACTACACAGAACCAATTGTGGGTAGCAGTGCAAGATCCAGTACGATTCCAACACCTTGTAGAGTCGATGCCTCTCCGTATTACTGGCGTTTTGAGGGCTCGCGGAGGAGCAGCTCGTTATTAACATCACGTTCAGTGTCTTCCCATGACTTTTTAGCACTCAGTGTATGTCTTCCTGAATGGACGAGAACAAATTCGTTACTCTCATTGATCTGTCACACTCTTTTCCTTGCCTTTGACAATATGAAAATGACTGAGGTATGAACGATGCTAGTAATGCTATTCCTGATTCAACCACTCCCTGTTATGAATGGCGTGAAAATGTCTCTCATAGGGTCTGTTAGTGAGTACATTTCATTGGACTTGGCAGGCTGATATGTAACAGCAACTCCTGGCTCAGTGAGGAAAGCAACGGGGAATTCCTGATTCCTGACTTCCCCTGTACGCCTCTTCAGTGACGCTTAGGCCATGGCGGAGCTGTTCAGGATTTAACCAGTCTTTGGGATGAGTACACAACATAATAATACTCCGACTCTTGGCTGAATGGTCAGCGTACTGGCCTTTGTTTCAGAGGTCCCTGGTTCGATTCCAAGCCAGATAGAGGATTTTAACTACGTATGGTATAGTCCTCTGGTTCGGGTACTGGATCTTTGTGTTCGCCTCAATAGACAATGAATACTACTAACCACCAAAGAAACACTCAATAGTGAATGTATTCCTTCACTTAGGGTTTGAGTCAGGAAGGGCACCCAGGCGTAAAACTGGCCAAACTTGCAGGCCCTAATTAACTGGAATAAATGCCAGGAATAATAATAGTAATAATAATAATAATAATAATAATAATAATAATAATAATAATAATAATAATAATCAAGCGAGTTGGCCATGCGGTTAGGATCACGTAGCTGTGACTTTGCATTCCTGAGATGATGGGTTGGAATCGCACCGTCGGCAGCCTTGAAGACGGTATTCCGCTGTTTCCTATTTTCGCACCAGGAATGTGGTGAAGCTGTTCCTTAATTAAGGAGATGAACGCTACCTTTCTAGTCATATCCCTCTTCCATCCTGTGTCACCGAAAACTGTCGATGTGTTAGTTTGACGTTATACCTCTATTACAATGCAAATCTTTGTTTGAAAGTGCACAACTACTTCAGCCTCGTGTCAGTAGATCTACTGGCGCATAAAAGAACTCCTGCGGGAAAACTTCCGGCACATCGGCGTCTCCAAAATCGTAACAGTAGTTAGTGGGACGTAAAGCCAATAACTTTATTATTTCTTTTTCTTTACAATTGGCTTTACGTCGCACTGAGAGAGATATGTTTTACGGCGTTGGTGAGATAGGGAAGGAACATGAGTGGAAGGAAGAGGCAGTGGCCTTAATTAAGGTAAAGTCTCAGCATTTGCCTGGTGTGAAAATGGGGAAACCACGGAAAACCACCTTGAAGGCTGCTGACAGTGGAGTTCGAAACCACTATCTCCCGAATGCAGGCTCACACCTGTGCACTCCTAACCGCGTGACCAACTCGCTCGGTAATCTATATAAATAAAACTGTAGGGGGTCCGCTGTCTGTAATTTCTTTTGTTTCGCCAATTTTTCAGATATTTATCCGTTTTAGGTCAACTCAAGACCGAATGGGTGGTTTTTACGTTTCGTGTCTGTTTCTTTGTCTGTTTGTCTGTCTGTTTGTCTGTTCCACCATCACGTCGAAACGGCTGGATAGATCCCAACCAAACTTCATATTTAGAGTATACTCCTCCCGGGGAAGGTTTCGATATGCATATCATTTTAAAATCTTTGAATACTCGAGGGGTTTATAGGAAAACCAGAATGGTTTTTCCACCATCACGTCGAAACGGCTGGATAGATCTCAACCAAACTTCATATTTAGAGTATACTCATCCCGGGGAAGGTTTCGATATGCATGTCATTTTAAAATCTTTGAATAGACGGGGGGTTACAGGAAAACCTGAATGGTTTTTCCACCATCACGTCGAAACAGCTGGATAGATCTCAACCAAACTTCATATTTAGATTACACTCATCCCGGGAAAGGTTTTGATATACATATTATTTTAAAATACCTGAATATAGCGGGGGTTTATAGGAAAACCATTCTGGTTTTCCTCCATTTTCTCTTATACTATTGATTTTCTGTAAACTTCGTTTACCGTACGTGAAACGTCTCTTCATTATAAACAACTTTCGTTTTGTTCATAATTTACCTTACTCTTTACATGACGGAGAAATTTACAATTTTCTGCTGGTACCATGCTCTGCATTGAGTGACCGACAGACCGACAACGAACCTACAGGTTACTATGGCAACGTCTCTGACTGCATGCCAGCAGGGAAGTAACGTATTGCCATTTTCCTCATCATGCTTTTAAAATCGTGGTTGTTCCTTGGGTAGAAGGCAAGAGAGGCGTCAATCGGCCTATCTGCGGGATATTGGCGGAATATCGTTGGATGTTATAACCGCCCTCGAATAGATTAAGTAATAACACCATTAGTCATCTTCTTATTATTTGTTTACCTAAGAATCACTGGACCTAAATTTCTCCTCTGTTACCGCTTTATCATATCCTTAACTCACACTAGCATAATTTATTGAGGGGCATTTGATTTTCCAATACATTCACTTGGCATTTACATATTTGTCGTTATCCGGCTGTCCTCAGTTATAATCCATTTTCTATTACTTTCAACTTTCTTAACTGTATTATTTTCTTCCTTAATTACGCCGTATGTACGCGAGTGCTACAAACTACTGGATGTATTTCCACCAAGACTCATATTTAGAATACACCTGTCCTTGATAGGTTTTAGGGCAAATATTGTTTCTAAATCCCTGAACTGACTGGGGGTTTATACAAAACCGAAACAGTGATTTTGCACTTCCACAAAATATACACAACCTAACTTAATGGAAATCTACCTACCTTGGTAGAAATTAATTTCTAAACCTTTTTTCCTCATGTGCATCATTTCGATACGAGGATTAATAAGGGAGATATCATTAACGGACCGTTTTTCTGTACAAGTTCCATCGGACTTGACTCACGAGCGGTTGCGCGTAAAGCGTATTCCTTACAACTTGAAAACTACTGAAGACATTCGAACCAAAATTTATATTTAGCATCCACCTGTCCAAAGGTAGGTTTTAAACGTAAATAACATTTCATGTTCCGGAATGGACTGGCGGTTTATAGGGAACCGAAATGGTGATTTTACTCTTCCACAATATATACAGAACAAGACCAACCTGACTGGAAATCGACCAAACGTGATGGAATTCCACCTCTAAACCTTTTTTTCATGTACATTTTTTCGTCTTGTCAGTTTTGCAGGTTAAGTCCAGCGGACATAGCCCAAAAGGTGTTTTACATGGAGCAGATTCTTTATCTATATAAATCAAATCGTAACGACTGTGTGCCTCTACACTGACTATTTTGGCGAAATTTTCGTACAGCTTTCCGTTTAAGGGGTAATAATGACCATCTGCCAGAAGAAAAAGAAGATAATTGAAATTTGACAAAATTATACGTTTTAGCCTGTAACGAACGGAAAACATCCTATATCATTAAATTTTTCACTTTTTATCCCCGAAGAATATCGAAATATGCAGGCAATTTTAATGATGGTGCAGACCTTCGGAAATTCCTATCACATAACGGATTGCACAATCTCTGTTCAATTTGGAATGATCTACAACCTTGGTCTTATGACTTTTTGCCGTATCTGTATCCCTTTTACGTTTGATTTTTCTCTATTAATCGACGTTAAGTCAATTTGGAATTTTCACATGCATAATTCATACTTGCAATTACTTATATGAAATACAGAATCATCAAACTCTTCACGAAAATTGGCCCACCCAGTAGCCATATGTGAGCCAAATGCTATGTATGGAGCAGTCATATAATTATCCGAAAAGTAATGTAATGTGAGATAATCTTACAAAACCTTTACCCTGTTCCACGTTTCTAACTCAATCTGACCCAAGAATAGATGACATATCATAGGACCAGCCATTTAGGCCACTAAATCCGGCGTGTCTTATGGTATAATCCTTTGTCGATATGACGTACGTTTAGTAGCAGTTAATCTGTAAATGATGGTCTTCAATATTGTAAACACGCATATACTTTCGTATGTCGATCTATATATATTCACTGATGTCGATTTGTAGCGATCGAGAAAGGGTGTGTCTGCTATTGTAATCAGTACTCCCCACACCGACTTTGACTGGCAGAAGGAAAGGGTTCCTTCTCCAACTCCTGTGTAACTGTCATTAGTAAGGAAGGCCTACAATTGTAATGAATAGTTCCCTTCTCGATTTGACTTGCAGAAGGCAAGTGAGCATGCAGTTTTGTTTAAAACTTCCCTACCCGATTGTGTTTGGCAGTAGGCAAGGGTGCCCGCCATTATAAAGAAATGTCCTCATCTAAAATGTGACTGGCATTAGGCATAGTGGCCTGCTATTTTGATGGAAACTCACCAACTTGGTGTGACTGGCAGTAAGCTGGCTGGCAGTAGGAAAATGGGCCTGGCATTATAATGATAACTGCACAACTGAATTTCGAGTGATAGTAGGGTAATTGCCTGCCATTATAATAGAAACTCCTCAACTGTAATCTGTCTGGAAGTAGGAAAGGGGGGCTGCCATTTTAACGAAAACTCCCCAAATCGATTCTGTCCGCGTAGTAGGCAATGAGGCCTGCAATTATAATGTAAACTTGCCAACTCGATTGTGAATGGCAGTAGGCAAGTGAGCCTGCCGTTATATCACAAATCCATAACGAACACTTTACATTGGAAACAACGTACGGGGACCTCCCCTTGCTGTTTCTCGGATAACGCTAAGAGACATGCAATTTTAAAACAATCTTATTTACTGCATGTACACTATTTACTTCGATATTCAAATACGATGTAGAATACCGTAGCGAAGCACGGGTACATTCGCTAGTAGTAATATATATCTAAGATAGCTTTCTTTACTTGCTCCCTTGATCCATCAATCAGAGTTAGATGTGACGTACCACAATGTTATAATCAGCCGCCTCCCCATTGTTTGTACTCGCTCTGCAAACACTTTGAAATGAAAGAGTATATCTCTTAAAAGCGTGTGCCTGGTATCTTTGATGTTGTCTCCCACACTTTTATATCATGCAACCTTTGCTACATTTTATCTTGTCCACTCATCATTGTGTTCCTTTCCCTCGCATGACGTCGCTCAGTTATTACTATCAGCTGGGGCTCACTTCCTCCACAGTAAATCTAAACGTGACATGTTATATTCCACTCTCCTTCCTATCTTTGCGACAGAGATTTATGTCATCAGCTCCAAAGACGTGCAGCATGAACTTCCTGGCAGTCTTTTACTTCCTATACAAAGGCCATCGAAGAAGAAATTATATCGCCTTCCTGTAAGCGCATAATGTCTCTCTTCCGAAATAATGTAGCAAATATTAACACTGATACCACATTCATACCGTACTACCTGTCCCCCTGTGGGTGGGGGTGGTAGAATAACACCCACGGTATCCCATGCCTGTCGTAAGAGGGGACTAAAAGGGACCGCAGGGGTTCTGAACTTTGGAGCGTGGGTTGGCGACCACGGGGCCCGTAGCTGAGTCCTGGCATTGTTTCCACTTACATGTGTCAGGCTCCTCACTTTCATCCATCCTATCCGACCTCCCTTGGTCAACTCTTGTTCTTTTGCGACCCCGGCGGTATTACGTATGGAGGCCAAGGGAGTCTTTCATTTTCACGCCCTTCGTGGCCCTTGTCTTCCTTTGGCCGATACCTTCATTTTTCGAAGTGTCGAACCCCTTCCATTTTTTCTCTCTGATTAGTGTTATATAGAGGATGGTTGCCTAGTTGTACTTCCTCTTAAAACAATAGTCACCACCACCTCACACTACCTGTATTATTTCCCGAGAGACTTTCGAAATTGGAATCATTCTCATTCAGCTTCGTTGGTGTAAGTTTTATTCCTCTGTGTAACGTGTAACTTACAACTAAAAACAATGCATTCCGATTGCTTTTGCTTCGACTCATTTTCACGAGTGTGTGGCTTCATAGCTAACTGGATAATTTGCCGGCCTTTGTAGACGTGGTCGTGGGCTCGAATCCCGGCTCGTTTAGAATTTATAAGCTTTTAACCTACACTCAACACGCTACATTGCCAACCACACTAGAAACATGCAGGACGTAACAATGGTGTAAAGTCGAACTTTCAGTGCATATTCTTTAAATGTAGTAAAGGAAAGCAATGTTGTATGGACGAGGGTCTGAAAACGCTTTATTTCCATGTTGGAACTTATTTTCTGCAACTATACATAGTGCATTAACCATGGGAAACACAGAAACTGAACGTACCTGCCGGGCAGAGTGGCTCAGGCGGTTGAGGTGCTGGCCTTTTGACTGTAACTTGGCAGCTTCGATCCTGGCTCAGTCCGGTGGTACTCGAAGGTGCTCAAATATTTTGGCCTCGTGTCGGTATATTTACTGGCACTTAAAAGAGCTGCATTCCGGCACTTCCATTTCTCCTAAAGTCGTAAAAGTAGTTAGTGGGGCGTAAAGCAAATTATTACAGAACGTATCGGCATACCACATGAAATCTTCCTTAAACATTCAAAATATTCTCCGTTAGAATTAATACAGATAACACGGGGCGAGTTGGCCGTACGGTTAGGGGCGCGCAGCTGTGAGCTTGCATCCGGGAGATAGAGGGTTCGAACCCAAGTGTCGGCAGCCCTGAAGATGGTTTTGCGTGGATTCCCATTTCACGCCAGGGAAATGCTGGGGATGTACCTTAATTAAGGCTACGGCCACATCCTTCCCATTCCTAGCCCTTTCCTGTTGTCGCCATAAGACTTATCTGTGTCGGTGCGACGTATAGCAAGTAGTTGTAAAAGAAGTACATGCAACAACCCACCGTCCGATTAAATCCCGAATGCACTGATGTAACCATGCAGTACTGCGTACGCACGTATCAATGCTAATGGATGGCATTTTGAACATTATTTCATATAATAAACGTTTCATGCAGTATGCTGGTACGTCCGGAGTGGCGTCTCTGAGAATTTTCAAGCTATTGCAGTGTCACGGTGTGTTTCTCCGATGGAAAATAAAAGTATTGACATGTTTTGTCTTCCCAGTACTGCGGTACGGAGTTCAGTCATATAACTTCACACAACATCGCTTGAGAATCTACAAATGTAGTTGTATTGTCCGATACTTAAGATTTCTTGACAGTCTAAGTGCCGATTGTATAAACCGTTTGATCTTAGATCAGAGACGAAATTGACCTCAGTTCATGCAGAACTCTGACATTTGTACTGTATACACGTTAATCTGAGATCAATTCGCACTGAACTAAGATCAACTTTGACTGGAGAATTTTCTCCGATTAAACTCTTTGATCTCAGATGAAGGAGTTGTTTACTACTTGAGATACAAGAAAATCTGAGTGTTAATAAAATATTACCAGTGTTATTACTTAAATGGTAAAAAATACACTGAAGTCTAACTTCATATATTCCTAGATATAGTTGTTGTCCGTATATAGGCAATATTACGCTACTTACTGCAGTGTAACCTAATGGTATTCACACAGTAGGCCCTAACATAACCTCGATAAATTCCTTACGTTATTATCTTACCTCGTTCGTATTTTACAGCTGTCTTATTACTCTGATTTCTCGGATATATCGTGTGAAGATTAAAATGATGAATTTCCTCGCGTTCCCCGTATGTTCTGTGAAAGACGAAATCCAATGGGAGAATTGAGTGATAAGAGGTTTGAACTGAGGTGCCGCTTGGGAAAAGATACCGTAGAACAGCTATAACTCGGGTTGCGCGATATTCTAGTTAAACCTACCAAGAGAAACAACTCTTTACCTCCAATGCACATGTTGTTAGTAACTTTAAGATTCTTTGCCACGGGAAGTTTTCGGTTAGATGTTGGTGATTTACTGCATGTGGACGCAGCGACAGTTTGCAAAGCCATTCATCGTGTATCCAACCTTATTACCGCAGTGAAACACAAGTTTATCAAAATGCCTTCCGAAAAAAATTGACGTGAGGAAAATCATGCGTGATTTCTTTTTATGTACAACTCTTCTTTGGTGTTCTAGGCACAACTTTAATGTTTTCCACTATCGATTAGGCCGATTTATGTTACTGGAATTGAAGTCCGAGGCAACATTTCTCCACGCATGTTGCTTTTGCACGGATGTTATCGTATTCGTCATTTTAGACTCTATAATATTTTTATATTTTCCCAATACGATTTCAAGTTTTCTTTTTCTTTAGAACTGGCTTTACGTCACACCGACACAGAATGGTCTTATGCCGACGATGGGATAGGAAAGGCCTAGGTGGGAAGGAAGTGGCGGTCGCCTTAATTAAGGTGTCTGATGTGAATATGGGAAACTACGGAAAACTATCTTCTGGGTCACAACAGTGGGGCTCGAACCCACTATCTGCAGGATGCAGGCTCACAGCTGCGCGCCCCCAACCACACGGCCAACTCGCCCGGTACGATTTCAACAAGCTCATCCATGTCCTCCTTGGAAAAATAAGGAAAACGCTCCTTTTTCTGCTTCATTTCGTTCCTTTCATCTTTCTTTCTTTCTTTCTTTCGGCACGCAGAATACGAAGGAAAAGCTCTTCACGCTGCTCAACGCAACTCGCGATACTCAGGTGTTTTCTGCGCTGTGGCCAAACGCTCACATATGAACTGGGATCAAAATTGAAGTTCGATTAGTTGATCTTAGATCAGTGTTATACAAAACGATACCGGTCTGATCTCAAATCATTCTTTGAACTTGGATTAAAACTGATCTCCAGTCAATGATGTTTATACAATCGGCCTTAAATCAGTAACGACGCTGTTTTGGAGAGAATGGAAAAGCAGAAAGAGATTCTTTTTAATAGTAAAATCTCTCAAACTCGAGTATTTAGAGTACATCCCTAGCATCAGACAACGGGATGCTTTACTACTGTTTAATCTCCAGGGAAAAATAGAAAGAAATTGAGAAAATGGAAGAAGAATATCTCGGCCAAATAACTATAGAACATGGTTTAATACAAGATCGGAGGGACTTTCCAGATCAGTTACAGACCAAGTGTAGTGTTGACATGCTGATCGTCAACATCCGAAACCGAATAGCCACGCCAAGAAGAAGCCCGCTGTTGGTGGGAATTGGTAGCATAAAATCCAGGATATCCCATACGGTCGTTAATAGGCGACTAAAAGGTGTCTCAGGGGTTCTTACCTGAGTCCTGGCACTCCCTCTACTTACTTTCGCCAGGCTTCTCATTTTCATCTATCCTACCCTACCTCCCTTAGTCAACACTTCTTCTTTTACAACCCAGACGGTTTTACGCTCGTGAGGCCTCGGGAGTCTTCGGTTTTCACGCTCTTGATTTTCTATGGCGGATATCTTTATTCTTCGAACTGTCAGAATCCTTCTTATTTTCCCTCTGATTAGTGCTAGCAGACAAGGGTTGCCCAGTTTTAATTCCTATTGAAATATGAATCATCCCCATTATCCACCGCCCGGCCTCACCCCCCCCCCCCAACCATACCAAAGAAGAAGAGTGGCTCAGACGGCCTTTTGGCCCAATTTGGCAGGTTCAATTCTGGCTCAGTCGGGTGGTATTTGAAGGTGCTCAAATACGCCAGTCTCGTGTCTGTAAATTTACTGGCACGTAAAAGAACTCCTTCGGTACTAAATTCCGGTACCTCTGCGTCTCCGAAAAGCGTGAAAGTAGTTACTGGGACGTAAATCTAATATTTTTTAAAATTAAATTTCTTCCAAATTAGTTGAGGTAACAATCAATCATCAGAGATATAATTAAACGTTGTTACTGGTTAAAGTCGTCATAGAATGACACGAAACAGTTATGAAAGCTAATTCCCAGTCAGACGGACAGACTCATTAAGAAATATTATCACAAAATCAACTGGAGCTGCCAGCCTTTTGTAAGGACGGGATGTGAATTTGGAGTGAAGTAAAATCTCGGGGAACATAATCCGTCGAATTTCTCGTAATGCCAGCGCAGGCTAGTAACGATGCTATCATTTAATTAGCACCGTAGCTTAACATGATAATATCAACGTCGTCGGATTACACCCGCACATTGCGCTACTGGACACCCACATACGGCTGGTGGCGCAGTTCGATTGCTGCCGTCTAATGAAGCAGGTAATAACCAAAATTGTGACGTACACAGAATCCATACCAAAGTGAATATTTAAGTATTTACAGAAAATAAAGTTATTATAATATCTCGTATTGAAATAACAATGATCTCTCCTAAAGGAAATTGTTGGAATAGCCTAACGCTCAGCTAAAATGAAAGTAAATGCAAGATAATCCACTGACCGAAACAAAAATAGTTGGCCGAGGGAGTATGAGGAGCGTTGTTCTTAGAAAGAGCACTCGCCAATGAAGGTACTGAACCACTACCCATTGAGTTAACCTCATTATAAGTAGTTAAGGAAATTGTTCTTTGTTATTACAACATTCAGCTACGGACGCAAGTTCATTCATAAAATAATGAAGGAATGTCCTCGCTAATCCCACGCAAGTTAATATTGAAAGTCCCTTTGCATGCGTTTGATCTTTGATGAAAATATAATAATAATAATAATAATAATAATAATAATAATAATAATAATAATAATAATAATAATAATAATAATAATAATAATAATAATAATAATCATAATCATAATAATAATGAAATGTCGTATGGCTTTTAGTGCCGGGATATCCCAGGACGGGTTCAGCTCGCCAAGCGCAGGTCATTCAATTTGACTCCCGTAGGTGACCTGCGCGTCGTTATGAGGATGAAATGATGATGAAGACAACACATACACCCAGCCCCCCCTGCCATTGGAATTAACCAATTAAGGTTAAAATCCCCGATCCGGCCGGGAATCGAACCCGGGACCCTCTGAACCGAAGGCCAGGACGCTGACGGTTCAGCCAACGAGTCGGACATAATAATAATAATAATAATAATAATAATAATAATAATAATAATAATATTGACCTACTGAGCACAACTTGGCAATTTCGATCCTGCCTCAAACTGGTGGTGTTTGAAGATGCTCAAATACGTCCGCCTCTTGTGAATATTCAACTGGCATGTAAAAGAAATCCTACGGGACACAATTCCGACTCATCGGCGTCTCCAAAATCCATAAAAGTAGTTAGTGGAACACAAAAGTATTATTATTATTATTATTATTATTATTATTATTATTATTATTATTATTATTATTATTATTATTAGAGGACATGATTAGCTCAGCGGCTTAGCCTCTGGCTTTCCGCCTAGTCGGCCAAGGTTCGATTAGAGGTCGATTTCAGGTTGAAATGCTTACCTAAAATTCGCGGGGTGTGAGAAAGGGCATAATACCTTAAACACTCCAGCCTAAACTCAAATTGAGCCGGGTGAATCCAGAGATCGGGTGTAAGCTAAACAAAGTTTAGAGTACACTATGCACCGAGCAGGGCAACAAATAAGATATGAATAATAATAACAACAACAATAATAATAATAATATATAAATACCTGGGAGTATGGATAACAAACAACGCAAAAGAAAAGGTATCTATAGATATAAGAGTACACAAAATGGAAAGGATATTTCATGTGACTAAACATATATACACTATAAGAAATCTCTATCCTGGAACTTGAAATTGAGACATTATCAAACAGTGGCCCGGCCAGAAATTTTATATGCAGCAGAAACTCTAAAACTTACAAGAATTGGGGATCCTGAAAAATTAGAAAAAGCTGAAAGAAGATATCTGAGGAAAATACTGGTGCCTATAAGAAACAACAATGCCTAATTTAGACTATGATTAAACAGAGAGCTATATATAAACGTGGAAAACTAACAACTGTAATGAGGAAAAGAAGACTCCAGTGTTTTGGACACATTTATAGAATGAATAACAATAGACTAACTAAACAAATCTTCAACTTATTGAATAGTTAAAAATTCAAGCCAAAGTGGTTGATTGAAATTGAAAAGGGTATGAAAAACGATGGAATTAAAATAGTTAAGAACACGTTTCAGAGAAGTAACACGAAAGGCAGGATTTCAGGAGAGAAAGAAATTAAGAACTTGAAGAAAATTGGCTCAAGAGGAAAAGGAACAACATTCTCAGAAAATTGAGGAAGTTTGGAAACGAATGATGTTAATTGCAAAGGAATGTAACCAAAGTTGATTTATCGTACCCTCAAAAGGGTTATTCAAAGAAGAAATAATAAAAATAAGAAAGGAATTGTTCATATAATTTGTTACAATATGTGTCCTTCGTTGAGCGATTTACTTATCGACTCGTCAGGTGTCGAAAGCTCTTCCTTTCTGGGGTTGTGACTTGCATCTTTGCCCCTTAAAAGAACTATCATCATCATCATCATTATCATCGTCATCATCATCATCATCATCTCTTCACCTTCTCTTCCTCTTCCTCAGAGTTGTTTTGCTCCAGACAGTGGTCAACATTTCCCCAGCGTCCGCCAAAATCATAAATAGCGCCTAATCTATTCAGTTACAGGGAACTTCTAAAGAATTATCTATCTCTCTGTAGAGAAAGAGCTGCAGTGGCATTTGCTTTTCAATCTTCAACCTCGGTTTTCCATTAAAGTAGCCACATCGATCGTTTGAAGCTGCCGAGAATTCAAGACAATCTACTCCTGCAATTCTCCTCTATTTGGACGGCTCCCAGGTGTTCCATGTCGTTGATGTTCTCCTCCGTCCCTTCAGTGCGTCGTATTGTATAGCGGTAGCAGTTATTTGACGATCGAATGGTGAGTGGCGTTAGTGCGAACGATTCGTGACTCCATTAAAGCGAACGAATAGCTTGGAGCTTATCAGGACACAAAAGGTGGGAGGAAGATGGAAGAACGGTTAAGGGAAAGAAAAATGAAAGACATGGAGCTGGAAGTATGGTAGTGTAAGGTGTGGAATTGCAATAAAGAAGTCTGCAGAAAGGGAAGAGGTACACAATACATTAGGCATGTGGTAGCATTCGCTGTAGTGTACGTAGTCTCCGGGTATGGTGCTTAAATATTACTACTGGCTGTCCGCGAGGTTATCCAGTTCATGGTAACTAGCGTCAGGCTCCTTGCCTAAATTAAAGGTACTGGCTATCGGATCAGAATGCCCGGGTTCTATTCCTGGCTCGACTAGGGATTTTCAACAGTGTACTGTTAATTCCTCTCACTCGGTGACTAGATGTTTATGTTCGTCTTAATCTCTTCATCAACATTCCACATCAAATACGTCAGTCTCGTGTTAGTAGATTTACTGGCACGTAAAAGAACTCCTTTGAGACTAAATTCCGTTACCTCTGCGTCTCCGAAAACCGTAAAAGTAGTTACTGGGACGTAAATCTAATAATATTTTTATTATATTTCTTCCAAATTAGTTGAGGTAACAATCAATCATCAGATATAATTAAAAGTTGATAATGGTTAAAGTCGTCATAGAATGACACGAAACAGTTATGAAAGCTAATTCCCAGTCAGACGGACAGACTCATAAAGAAATATTATCACAAAATCAACTGAGCTGCCAGCCTTTTGTAAGGACGGGATGAGGATTTGGAGTGAATTAAAATCTCGGGGAACATAATCCGTCGAATTTCTCGTAATGCTAGCGCAGGCTAGTAACGATGCTATCATTTAATTAGCACCGTAGCTTAACATGATATCAACATCGTCGGATTACACCCGCACATTGCAGTCTGACTCATGCCATAAACGACCCCATCTCACCGTTTGAGGGTTATCATAGATTTCGTATCAATACTGCATTTTACTACAGTCTGTAAATTTAAAGAGCTAACATATATTTTTTTAATGTTACATTCTTCATATAATAATTTATATTCACAGTATTCTACTCAGAATTCCATGACAGTAGACACACACAGTACTCCACGGCAGTACACACACTCAGTGTGCTAAAATATGTTAAATGAAACATATGTATAACTATGTAAGAACCACAATTCGCCGACACTTTTCATTTACAGTAAAGTAATAGAATATGTGATTACGTAAGAATTCGGGCCCTAGTCATAATAAATAAAATAAATACAAACTAGAGAACGTAGACATTACTGTCGGCATTTCCTGTTGTTTATATTTGTGAAATTTTTCAGTGCAGTTGTGTGTGATCGTTATTAATACCATTGGAATGGTATATTTACATTACAACTACGAATTTTCGTGCATGAGTTGTCTTTAAAATCCGAATTATGTCGAGAGTTCTGAAGACAATGCCTGCAGACATGCCCAGCCGTTCAAATTCTAAACAGAGATACCGTTAGACAACTGGTTCTTTGATTAAGGCAAAAACTAACGGTGCGAATGGAAGGAAAACTGGCTGAAATTGGGACAATATTCAAACACTCTCCAGAGAAATCACCAAGTCGTCTTTCCCGAAATATAGGCGTTTGGGAAGATCAGATCACGCAGCGACTATTAAAATTGAACACAGTGTAGTTCTCATTACGCAATGAACTATACAGGGTGTTAGGTGTATACGTGCAGATATTAAGCTAGTCGGCAAAGAAAAACACATCTCACAATATATGCTATGTACTTTTTATCTTGTCCTATTAGTTTGCCCATAACTGAGCCAAATATTTCAGGACCTAATGTGTTTTGAACGGCCGTAGCAGGATATGCCGGTTACGTCATTCTGTCCACGCGTAGTGGAAGTACAGTAGCAGAGTCTAGGGCTTGTTGAACCTGTTTCTTATCGCAGGCCAACACATGTTGTTGTGCACTTCCCCTAAACGCTTGGCAAGTAGGAGAGGATGTCTCACGTGCCAGGCCACTTGCTGTACTCGAAAACCGGTCTAGGGTACTCTGTGTGAAATGTACACAGGATCCTTACAGTGACCTCGAAGATACGCACCAGCACATACGTGCGAATAAAGTATTGTGTAGTTGTGTGTGATTTATAAGACGTCAATGGCATTACTCAGTGATCCAACCTGACAAAATGAAAGGAAATAGTTAATAAGTAAATGAAAAATGAGCGCAACATTTCTGTGCTGTTATTGCGACAGTCTACGATGAATTTCTGACAATAGACAATGCGAGTTGTCTATGCTTATTCATAAACTTTTCAGG